>NC_143395.1:59521350-59821741 GCF_052110815.1 Crocodylus siamensis
TTCCTTATTGAGAACACTTGTCAGAAGGGACCAAAGTTATCTCTAGAGTAAATGGATAGGCTTAATTGAAGTTACACCAGGGGGGCCATTATTGTCTGCTGCTTCCTGACAACTCTTAGAGCCTAATAAGAATATGCTGCAATAGTGGTCCTGCTCTCTTTAATCAACACAAATCGTTTGGTTCTATTTCAAGAACATTTAACACCAGGGCTAATATTCTATAACTACAAGGTCTAAGTAGTGAATTGTTACCTTGCTGAACTTTCCCTAAATATGGAAGCCAATATTTTCAGTTCATATAAACTGATTCTGTATTCCTAGTCATGATGAGTAAATTTGAAAAAATGTTCTAATTTGGCATGAAAGGACTGAAGACTAATTTTCCAGCATACAAACAGAAAGGAAATAGTATGAAAACATACTATGACAAGTCAGTTTTTACCTTACCACTCTGCCTTCCCATCTATAACCTTAATGAAATCTTCATAATATAGGAGGTGATATTAAAGAAGCAGATCCACAATTGATTTAAAGGGAACCTCCATTTAGGAAGTAATATAAATGGAGGTGATTGGATGCCAGAGTGTGGCTCTGGCTGGCTGGCCAGGCTCTGGTTTTGGGTGGCATACACTGCTGCCACATGTACTACCCCGCATTTTTTAGGAGTGGAGTTTTTGATACTGGGATCTCCCAATGTCAAGCCCCACTCCATACTGCAAATTAGCAGTGCAGAGATTACCAGCATGTATGGGGCACGTGATGTGCAGTGCTACAGATCGCACATATGGACTTGTCTAGATATGCCTGTAGTGGGAAGCCTCATTCTTGGAAAGGCTTTAGTAAAGGCCCTTTCGAACCAGTCTTTCCACTACTTTCCCTTCCTTTTGTGCTTGATTCTGGTTAAAGAGATTATCTGATAGAAGGGCCGGCAATCAGTTGCTGGTAGATGTCCTGTGCTTTTGGCCTTTGTTCTGGGTGAGTTCTGAAGGACAGCAAGTTCCAAGGGAAAGCTTGATCTTGGGCCTGGGTGGTCAGAAGAGCTTCTGGGGTTTAAGTTGGACAGCTGCTGCTTGGCAAGCAACTGGGTTTATAATGTGGCTAAAGGCTAGACCTAGGAAGGGCCAAAGGGAGTAGTACAGACATTCAAAGAGCTCAATTTTGGCTCATTTAAGTCTGAGTTTTACAGAGGAAGAGAGAGAAATTAATCAGCAAAGAAATTATCTGGAACCAGCTTCCAAGGAAAGTGGTGCTGGCTCCTACCTTAGGGGTCTTTAAAAGGAGGCTTGATAACTACCTAACTGGGGTCATATGAGTGGGGGACATATGAACCCAGTATTCATTCCTGCCCAGGGCAGGAGGTCGGACTTGATAAATTGCTCAGGTCCCGTCTGACCCAACATCTATGAATCTATGAAGCAATAGCTCCTGGTCATATTTTTTCCAGGGCACTCAGGATAATGTTGTGTAGAAGAGATCTACCTCATCTCTGTCACTTTACTAAGCATTGCCAGGCTGTGGACTAAAGAGAAGGATGGGACCATACTTTCACTCTGCTCTCAATTAGTACCTCTTTGGCAATATACCAATATATGCCAATATAATTCTGGTGGATTATAACATGTTTTCTCCCTGAGAAGCTATGCTGAAGGTGGATTGAAAGGCCCACCTCTCCCTTTTAGAATTCCTATGAAGATAGAGCCATAATTCATTCTTAATATTTTGCTTGTCAGAAACATCTTTCCAAACAGAAATATCTTTCCTGTTTGTCATGTAGCCACACTTTATCATGCATTAGTAGGTTCATGACTAACAAGTCCAAGGAGGTGATACTTCTCCTTTATGCAGCATTGGTCAGGCTGCAGTTGGAGGACTGGATCCAATTTTGGGTGCCACACTTCAAGAGGGATGTGGATAATCTTGAGAAGGTTCAGAGGAGGGCCACTTGTATGCTTAGGGGCCTGCAGGCAAAACCCTACAAGGAGAGATTGAGGGTTCAGGATCTCTTCAGTCTTCACAAGAAAAGGCTGAGAGGGGATCTTGTGGACACATACAAATTCATCAGAGGGGGACAGGAAGGAATAGGAGATGCCCTATTTACCCAGTTACTTTAAATTGCCAATTAATCAAATCAAAAGCGAGACCTTATAAAGGGGGATAAGGCAAAATGCTTTGTTTATTGATTACATGAAACAGATACATAAGCTTGGACACACCAGTCATACAAACAGATACACACAAGCATACATACAAACAGACATAGACAGACATACAGACAAAACTATACCAGTAAGGTGTTATAGTTACTAGCAGAAGTTGCTCAAAGCTAGCACTGGGTGGCCAGCCCAGGCTCATTGAGGGTGATGGGAGCCGGGGTGAACAGACACGTCTGTGCTCCAGGAGGTTGCAGAGAGTGGATTCCCGATCATGGCTTGTCTACATCTCACTTTTATATGGATTTCAAGTCTTTGTTCCACACTGGGGTTTTTCATGCTCAGTTTTTAATTAGAGGTTGTTTCTTATTCATCTTCTGGTTATCTCAACTTGAGGTCATTCCAGTAAAGTTGGTATCTCAGAGTTGGTATCTCAGCCTTGAGGAACTGTGTAAATCTAATGGCAGGATATCCAGTATTCCTTTTTTTCACTATCTCCTTTTGCACCTGATCACAGATGAGTTCTTCAGTCATCCATTAATTAGTTTACTGTTTGGTTACTCATACATTGGCACCTGGTTGCTTACATAATAAGTTAAGTCTTCTTTTGCTTTCATGCAAAAATTCCCATTCTTTCACCATTCACCCTCTCATACAGAGTCTCAAGTACACAGGGCATACAAAGTTCATTTACTAATGTCAAGCAGGGAACAATGGAGTTTTAGTTGTTCATAAAAGAAAAAAAAATCAATATGTTAAAATTCATACCACACAGCAAGGAATAGGAGATGCTCTGTTTACCAGGGCACCCCTTGGAGTAACTAGGAACAATGGCCACAAAGTGATGGAGAGCAGATTTAGGTTAGACATCAGGAAGAACTTATTTATGGTAAGCGTTGCCAAAATCTGAAATGGGCTTCCAAGGGAGGTGGTGCTCTCCCCTACCTTGGGGGTCTTTAAGAGGAGGCTAGACATGCACCTGGCGGGTGTCGTCTGATCCCAGTGCTCTTTTCTGCCCAGGGCAGGGGGTCGGAATCTATGATCTGCTAAGGTCTCTTCCAACCCAAACATCTATGAATATATGAAATGTTAGCCTTTTCATTCACAACATAGTTCCATGTCATAATGCTTGGCATTAAAGTTCACAGTTCAATTACATTCTAGAATTACACAAAATTACCACAATAACTTACAGCTATATAACTTCCTGTGACTTGCATAAAGCAGATTTACCTAACATCTTCATAAGGAACGCCCCCCCCACCTCAATCTGTATATATTGAAACATTTTCTTGATTCCAGGTAAAATGTGGAGTGGTGAGATATTTATTCATTGTGGAAACAACACGTAATTGAACCTGGATGTGGTAAGTGGCAGTTATTTTTCCATAGGAATTAATGAACATAGGAAGTGTTCAGTAATGCAGAATCAAAAAAAAAAGTGACTGTACTTCTCTCAGTTCCAGATTCCACAATCCTAAAATGTTTTCCAGTTACTGAGATTTCTGAAGATCCTATCTCTCTTGTCATCAAATGCTTCCTGTCTATGGAAATATGATCTGATTTCAGACTGCCTGGCACATTTCTATCAGTAATTTTTCTAGGCTGCCAAGAACAGGCTAATAGATAATGTAAGTTTATAAAAGAAGTATGCGTTCTTTTTTGCTGATTATTTTCCCTTGATCAAAAATATGATGAATTCTAAAGAAGAAAGAGTTTAAATAGAGAAATATTTTGGTTTATGTATAGCATAGTATTTACTCCAATATATGATGACCCTAAATATAAGATGACCCCCTAATAATTAGATTCTACGTATATAAAATTTATAAATTTGTTATAATTTTCCAGGTATACAACCGAATTATTGGAGGATTGCCCTGAATTTGTCTCCCTCCCACTTACACATCAGGGGAAATAAATCTAGGGGGTCAGATAGCCTCCTTGTTCTCTGCCCTCTCAACTTCTTCCCCTGCAGTTCCTTTCCTACAGGGTCATTCTCAGACCCTGATCTCCCTAAGCCCATTGAAGTGAGGGGCATATTTGAAAATACTGACCTTGAAATCAACATACCTGTAGTAATTTACATAATATTACTACAGGTAGCCAGAGACTTGGTTCATCCAAAATGGATGTATTCTGCCTTTTTGAAACTGCTACAAGTTTTAGCACAGGTACACCATAAACAAATGTTCAAACAGTATTTTTGTATCTACTTATATATAGTACAAACTATGCATGATATTAGTCCAAATCAAAAAGGTTCTTGACTTAGTTCATTGGGCTGTATCCCAGCCGTCAACAGTGTTTCAAGCCATTGTGACCACATAGCTCAGTACTGCTCAGTAGCTGTGTGTGTGTACTCCAGGTTCCCACCACAAAGGATCCATATGCCAATTAGATGCCAACTCATGGCTGGAACAGGATGTTCTTGTCACAGGTCCTCGGATTCTCCAAGAATGTATATGTAGATTAGGTACAGGGCAACCTGGGCCAGCTCCACCACACAGAAGGCAGGGCCACAATAATCATGTGTGATAGGCTGAGAGAAGAAGCGACAAAGGAATTTTGGGTGAACTGTTTGAGTTCCCATGTAGTGATGTTTGCCAGACATTTAAGGCTGGTGAATAAAAAGGAATCATTAGAAATGGGATAGAAAATTGCAGCTCAGCTGAGGGAATGAAGAGGAAGTAAAATGCATTTAGTGTAGTGGTTCATCATGACTTGAATAAGAATTGGCACTGAGGCAGACTGAATGCAATGGGCACTTGCATATATTGTATTGAGAGGAGCTGCACTAATTTATCCTTGTGGTAGGGTAGGTGAAACTTGGGGGCATCTGAGTTCCAAGCCTCTGGGCTTGGGCCTGCACATAGGATGCCTGCCAAAAGATGTTGGAAATATCTGAAGCCCCTGGTGGGGGTGGAGGATGTTTGCTTGTTGTAGGGCCACTTATGGTTCTGGACTGACTCATGGATTTGGACTTGATTTGGCTGATTTGGCTAGGAACATGAAAAATTTCTTTAAAAAAAAAAGAAAAGGTGCTGCACTATGTTTGCCCAATGTGGGACATGTGTTTTATAGTCATGCTCAGTGTTGGTTGTGTTTAATCAACTACATAGTTCATCTCTATTACTGAGCATATGCTGCTTTTGGCAGCAGTTTAATCATAGAGAGTGCATTTAATGAGGCTTCCTTGAATGTGAATGTAAGATGAGAGTCTTTTTTCCCTATGCTGATTGCGGAGAAGGCTTCATCCTGTAATTAAGTAAATATGGTATTTATTTTGCTTGAATTCTATGCATGTGTCCCTGTATATGTGCATATAATACCTATGGTGATGATCTTATACCCTCTCCAGGTGGCAGAATTAGGCACTATTTTAGGGAAGACTGGTAGCTCTGCCTCTCATTAAGCTTGCTAAATGCTACCTATGATTCTGGTTGTAGTTAGTTATAAATTTTCAGATTTTAACTGGAGCTGAAATTATTAATGGCAGGTGCCTGCCACAGGCAGAAGTACTTTGGAAAATTATGGCCAGAATAGCCCATCTAAGGGAGAAAGCTAAGCAAAAATGCATCATGTTGCCCATATTAAAAACACACAGATATCCTGCCTTCTTATTTGAGGATGTCTAATTCTGTCTTCCTCCATGATTTGTAATAGGGACAAGAGGCTGACGGTAAAGAGCAAGCATTTGTTATTTGTTAGAGAAGGCAGGGTTGACATTGGCTGTACAGGAAGACTGGAATTGTGAGTCATGGAGATACACAGGACTGGGAATGATTAAGCAAGGAGGTTTGGACTAGGAATCTGAAGGGGTGAGATTGGATTTGCTGGACAAGAAAATTGGAACTGGGATGAGATGACCACGGGGCAGAGATTGGAACTGGCTAGATGAAAAGAATGGAGCCAGGAGGAAGAATCAGGAACAAGATAGGTGAATGTTAGAGAGGAAAATAAGGAGTCCACATTGTGAGGGAATGAGCAGAAGAATCTGCACCCAGTAGAACCCAAATTCTTCCAGAACCTCCAGTGAAACCCAAGGTTTCCCAAATCTCAACTTTCCTGTGTCATAGCAGATATCTATAAAACCATTGCCAAAATGTTTCCTCCCCATCCAGTGCTAGTCACATACAGGATAACAACCTACTACCACTATTTGATTAATAAATGACAGTGGTACGTGTAATGGATCTATAGGTTCCAGACAACTTTATTGATGACCCATTGTAACGGGGGTCTGCTCAGGGCCGATCTTTGCCTGGCCCGCCCACCTGTTCTTGGGCTAACTGCCTGCCTTCTCGCCCACCACGACTTGATCTTAATTGATTAATAAAGATGTAAATTAAGTGGGATGCTGCCCATTTTCTGCCCTGATGCTGGGGGGTAGTATCTGCACCTCCGTTCCTCCCCTACACTGCAACCCAAGCCTCGCAGATGACATCATGATGTTCTCATAAGCACCAGTCCCACACGATGGGCCCTAGAATCCTACTGTAGGACCCCACCCAGGTTCCTCCCTTCAGGCAGACTCTGCTGGCCACCTATCTCCCTGCAACCAGTTCCCATCACTGGGACCTTTGACTCTTCTAGCCCTGGTCCATCCCCAGGCCAGTCGGGACCCCAGGCCCCTGGACGACCCTCTCGGTCAGCCTCCTAGCCCTTCTGGTTCTGGCCCCTGCCTGGGCCAGTCAGGGGAAACTCTGACAGGCCTTAATGTATCACCCACACTCTCTTCCTGGGGTCCCCCTGTCTGGGTCCTCCTTCACAGACATGGGGAGCTGGGGTACCTTACACCACAACTGGTGCCTCAGGGTCTCACAGGGGACTCTCACTCCTCCCCTGGGCAGCAGGTCATGGTACTACTACAGATGTTATTTTCAACCCACACTTTGCCTCCCAACAGTGGAGAACTTACTGAGGTCAGGACTCAGCTTTTGCTCTCTGGCTGAGCCCCCCATTCTCCCCTCATGCTCAGGCTCCTCGTCATGGCCCCCTTTTCTTAGGGTCTCAGGGCTTCCCTTCTCTGGTGGGTTCAGGTGGCCACAGCCATGCCTGGCCCCAACTCCCCCCCTTGGGGTCTCACACCCACAGGGCACAGGTGGCTTCAGCCACACCTGGCCTCCAACTCTCCCTCTTGGGGTCTCGAACCCCTGCAAGGCTCAGTCAGCCTCAGCCGTAGTGGGGGAATCTACCCACTACTGCTTCTGTCCTCAGGTGAGCTCAGTTGGAGTGGGGGAGGAGCACTTGCCGAGCTCACCCTGGAGCTGGAGACAGCAGAAGCAGTGGGAGGAGAGGGGACAAATGGGAAGAGGATGGGCAATGCTACTGAGAATGGAGGGGAAGGGAGGACTTGCTAAGAGTGTTGTGGGGCAGAAGACTCTTACCTGATTCCAAGACTTAAAAAAAAGTATCCCTGGCTGCTGCACCTGCAGTATGATCTGCCTTTCCTGGTTGTGGTAGGGAAGCTGGTCATGCAGCCACCTTTACAGCATCCTGGACCTGCCTAAGGCCTTGTGGGCTTTAATGTGATGCTACATGATGGTCTTTTTGTTTTTGCTGTCTGCATTCTTGAAAACCTACACAATTCTACATACACAAAACCTACATGTTTGTTTACACAAGGCTTCTGGTTCACACAGAATAAAGTTCAGAGTGAAGTAATAGAATTTGATGATGGTATTAACATTATTGGTGCCTTAATAATGTGCATTTTCATGTTTTGCAGTGGCAGGTTTTGTACAGGAAGAGATGTGTTAAATATTTTTACCCTAATTAAATGTTCTTTCTATTTGGAAAAATTCCTCCAAAAATGCACATACTATGCCATGCCACAGACAATATGATATAATGCTTTGAAATGTAACTTGGAACATGCTTAGATATTAGTTTCTGTTGAACTCACACTCAGTACACACCACTGTAAAATTTCATTTTTTTTTGATCTGGTGTGTCAAAGGGAGTGCTATGCTTTGGGAGGAGAGAGATTTACATAAAAGGAAGCTGAGAGGAACTATATTGAGCTATAAGTTCCCTAACTGTGGGAGAGATGCATGGGAATAAAACCTAAAATGCTCATTTAGCTGTGTAAGTCACAACTGCCTGCAGTTTTTGTGGCTAAATCAGGTAACAGAATGCCACCCTAAGTGTGTGTCACCCATTCTGTCCACCATATAAGAGGGGTTCTGGAGGAAAGCACTGAATAAGATTTTACAGGCACATTTCAATGATTTATTTTGTAATGTTAACCTGGGGATTGTGCATGTATTATTGCAACAGGTAATACATATATAGTGGTGATAGTAATTTGTTCCTCTGCATTGGCAGCAAATCTATCAGGATGCATAAGAAGTGGCAGGTCATGAAGGGTCATAACAATCCTATCTATAAACCAAAGTACTCTAGCTCCCAATGCTTATCTTTCAGGCATATACACTCTTCAGGGTTCCCAGTGTTGGGCTATGACCAAAAGCCACAAGTTAGGCTATAGCAAATATATTACTATATTTTTTCTTAATTCTAGTTAATGCATTTGTGCTACTATTACAAATGAAAGGCAATGGCCTGTTTCCTGTATTACATCTTAAGGTCTGAAGACTGGCAGCGTCAGAATTGTCTATGAACTAAGGATTGAACTTCTTCTGCTAACCCCAGTCACATTTCATAGTTTCATAGTTTCTAGGGTCGGAAAGGACCCGAGCAGATCATCAAGTCTGACCCCCTGCCATGGCAGGAAAGAGTACTGGGATCAAATGACCCCAGCAAGGTGTACATCTAGCCTCCTCTTAAAGACCCCCAGGGTAGGAGTCAGCACCACTTCCCTTGGTAGTTCGTTCCAGATCCTAGCCAGCCTGACTGTGAAGTAGCACCTCCTGATGTCTAGCTTAAATCTCTGCCAGCTAGGCTACCCTCTGCCAGCTTGTGACAGTTATTTCTGGTCACTCCTGGTAGTGCTCAGGGGAACAGGGACTTCCCCAGTGCTTGCTGGTCCCCTCTGACTGGTTTGTAACAGGCCACTAGATCCCCCCTCAGCCTTCTCTCATGGAGGCTGAACAGATTCAGGTCCTGTAGCCTCTCCTCATAGGGCCTGCCCTGCTGCCCCCTGATCTTGCAAGTGGCCCTCCTCTGGTCCCTCTCCATGTTATCCACATCCCTCTTGAAGTGCAGTGCCCAGAAATGGATGCAGTAATCCAACTGCGGCCTGACCAGTGCCGCATAGAAGGGGAGGATCACCTCCTTGGACCTGCTCGAGATGTATCTGTGGATGTATGACAAGGTACAGTTGGCCTTCCTGACTGCATCCCCACACTGCTGGCCCATGTTCATCTTGGAGACAATGATGACTCCAAGATCCTTTTCTGCCTCTGTACTGACAAGAAGGGGGTTCCCCAACCTTTAGGTATGGTGCCGGTTGTTCCTCCCCAGGTGCATCACTGCACTTGTCGGTGTTGAATCCCATCCTATTCTCATCGGCCCACCCCTGTAACCTGTCTAGGTCTGATTGCAGCCTATTACTCGCTTCTAGCATGCCCACATCCCTCCACATTTTAGTGTCATCAGCAAATTTGAACAGGGTGCTTTTTACTCCCTCGTCCAAGTCACTGATGAAGATGTTGAACAGTGTGGGCCCGAGGACCGAGCCCTGCGGAACCCCACTGCCCACATCCCTCCAAGTCGAAAATGACCCATACACCACCACTTTCTGCATGCGGTCCTCCAGCCAGTTGGTGACCCAATTGACTGTGCGGGTGTCGACACCACAGTCCCCCAGTTTCTTTATGAGAACGGGTGAGAGACAGTGTCGAAGGCCTTCCAAAAGTCCAGGAAGACTATATCCACTGCTACCCCTGCATCTAAGGATTTGGTGAACTGGTCGTAGAAGGCCACCAGGTTGGTCTGACAGGACCTGCTGCTAATAAATCCATGTTGGTTGCCCCTAAGCATAATGTCCCCTGCTGGCCCCTCGTGGATATGCGCCAGAATAATTTTCTCAAAAAGCTTGCCCAGGATCGAGGTAAGACTAACTGGCCTATAGTTTCCCGGGTCCTCCTTCCTCCCATTTTTGAAGATGGGAACCATGTTGGCCCTCTTCCAGTCCTCTGGCACCACACCAGAGCACCACGAGTGCTCGTAAAGCCATGCCAGGGGTCCTGCAATGACCTCAGCCAATTCCCTCAGTAGTTTAGGATGGAGATCATCTGGACCAGCTGATTTGAATGCATCCAGTCCTTCCAGAAGTTCCCTAACTAGTTCTGCACTAACCCTTGGCCTAGGTGTGCCTCCCCTGGGGTCTAAGGAGGGCCCAGAGCGGCGGGGGGGTGACTGTTCCAGTCCCTGCTTAGGAAAATGGAGGCAAAGAAATCATTAAATATGTTGGCTTTGTCATCTGGTATGACGATCAAATTTCCTAATGTGTCCTGAAGGGGCCCCGCATTACCCAGAACCTTCTTTTTGTCCCCTATGTGTTTAAAAAAGGAATTCTTATTGTCCTTTATCCGGGAAGCTAGTCCCAGTTCCATCTCCACCTTGGCCTTCCTGACTGCCCCCCTGCATCCCTGAGCAACTGTGGTATAGTCCTCCCTGGTGGTGGCCTCTCACTTCCATTTGGTGTACGCCTCCCTTTTAGCTAGGAGACATTCCCGGATGCTTTTGGTGAGCCATGAGGGCTTATGTGCCCCCCTGTTCCCTTTGATTCATGTTGGGATTACCTCCCTTTGGGTTTGGAGGATCGTCTCCTTAAGGAGCAAACACTCTCCTTGGACACCTGGCTCCCCTCCCCTCTGGGACCTCAGTGCTTCCCCGATTATTCTCCTTAGCTCATTGAAGCCTGCCCTCCTAAAATCTAGGGCTGCTGCCTTGCTGTAGGTCTTTGCCACCTTCCACTGGCTGGTGAATTCCAGCAGGCAATGATCACTGTCGCCCAGGTGGTCGAGCACCTGCAGCCCCCTCACCAGGTCATCACCCGTGGCCAGCACCAGGTCCAACAAGGCATCTCCCCTGGTGGGGCTGTGCACCTCCTGGGTTAGACAGAATTCCTGCATTCTGGCTAGGAACTTACGTGAGTGGTCAGACCTGGCTGACTGCTCTTCCCAGCAGATGTCTGGAAAGTTCAGGTCCCCCATGACCACCACAACCTTTGACTTCACTACCTCCATGAGCTGACTTAAGAATTCCTGGTCGAGCTCTTCCCCTTGGTTGGGAGGTCTGTAGTAGACTCCCACCGTTAAGTCTCTTTCCCCTTGACTGCCTTGTATTCTAACCCAAAGCACTTCAGAGTGCCCCTCCTCTGATACTTTGCTAATTGACGAGGCTGTGTATTCTTCCTTAATATAGAGTGCCACACCCCCACCTTTCCTTCCTATCCTGTCCCTCCTGTAAAGCCTATAGCCCTTGACATTCATCACCCAGTCATGCGTTGGGTCCTACCACGTTTTGGTGATCCCCACTATGTTTGGGTTGGTGTCAGCTAGCAGAAGGATAAGTTCCTCCTGCTTGTTTTCCATACGATGAGCATTTGTGTAGAGGCATTTGAGGCCTCCTGTGGACGTGTGCACTGGCTCCCTACTTTCAGCATTACCCTGGCCCCTGTCACTTACCTGTGTATATGTTCTGCTCGTTGGTCTAGGCTGGGCTGTACTTGTGGGTGTTGCTTGGTCTGGCAGTCCGATGTTTCCTCCACCCTCGTCTTCCCCTTCCCCAATAAGCCTAGGTTAAAGCCTGCTGGAGGAGATCCGCCAACCTAGAAGAAAACAAATCTCATCTGGTAATGTAGTTTTCAAATCTACATTACCAGGGCTGGCCTATAGGCTCCTGCTCAGACATCATTTATCCTTTTACTCCTGCTTGGAAGTGGATAGGGTATTTGGATTCTTTTCCCTCCTCCAGCTTCTGCTTCCTGCCCCGACTCTGGGGAGGGGGAAGGGTTGCCTGTGCTGTACGCACATCAAGGGTGCTGGGATGCTTGTGCGACATGTGCCATGGCAGAGGGCAGCTGCCTCTATGGTATGCCCACTTGGGAGGTTGGCTGGGGCTCTGTATGTGGCAGGGTTGAGGAGCTGGGCTGTCTGCACTCTGTGCATGGCAGGGGGTTTTGGGGACTGTCTGCAGAGCAAGTGGCCCATGCAGCTTGTGTGTGGCATGCAGCCCTCAGCAGTCTGGAAGTTGGACAGCTCTGCATTACATCACTAGGGGAAACATTGAAATTAAGTGTTTTAATAAATGTGCTAAATTCATCTAGTAGAAGGGCTTTTCTTTAATTATGATTGATTTAATTTCATAAATATGAAAAAATAGAATGGTGACCTCTGAATCACCTTTCAATTGTAATTTTCTGTTAGTTTTTGAGGTAATTAAAAAGGGCAATTTTAATGTACTTAATATGTGTTTTATTGATGTATTAAGTGAAACTTTTAATCAGAACATTGGGTGGCACTAATATGCATCGCTTAAAATAAGACTTTATGATTTTATTAATAAAATAAGATTTCATTTCTTTCTTTCATAGAATCATAGTAAAGTAGGTCTGGAAGAAACCCAGGAGGCCATAGAGTTCAATCCATCTACTTAAGGCAGGATCATTCTTGTTGAAACCATTCCAGGAAAGTGCTCATCTAACCTGCTCTTAAAATCTTTCAAGGCTGAAGATCCCATGGCCTCCCTAGGTAGTGTGTTGCTGTGCTTAGACACCCTCAGAATGATGGCTTTGGTACATATTACCTTTAGGTGGCTCAGAGGTTGTCCACACAGTAAGACCTGTAAACTAGTTTTAAGCACTGTTTAGGCATTTTAAGATTACACCACTCCAGGGCATGTTTATCTCTGGTTCATACTACCCAGCTCATGTTCCATGAATGTGTGGCCACTCCTCACAGATGAGCCACCCAAGTTGCAGTCCTCCAGCATCTCAAGATGCAGTGTTCCCTCTCCCTACCCTCTTTTCCTGTGTGGACACCTTTCCATCCTCTGAACTCTACTGCCCAGGGGGTGGTACTGGCACTAAGCCAAATCTGTCTCCGTCTCTGGGGGTGTGACCTGGCTGGGAACCCCTCCCCGCCAGACCAGTCTGGGAGGAAGAGGTAGGAGGGGTGGAATAGGGAGCAAAGTGGGGGCCAGATCATGGTTCCTGTGAACTGCAGCTTCCCTCTAGAGGCAGTGTCCCTATGAGCTGGGGCAACCCAATCCCAATCCCAATCCCAATCCCAATTTCTTAAAACATAGATTTCTAGGAGTTGGCAGGCACATATTAGATCATCGAATCCGACCCCCTGCTCTGGGCAAGAAAGAGTGCTGGGGTCAAGTAATCCCAGCCAGGTGCTTGTTTAATCTCATTTTGAACACCTCCAAGGTAGGGGAAAGCACCACCTCTCTTGGAGGTCCATTCCAGATTTTGGCAACCCTCACTGTAAAGAACTTCTTCTTCTCTGTCCCCAGATTTTTATCTTGAATGTGTAATTGTTCTAAACTTGAGCTAACACAAACACTAATCAACATTTGAGAAGTCTAAAGTGTAATCAGTAACAAAGCCCTGTAAAAGATCTAATGCCCAAGATAAATTTCCCTTGTTTCAATTTAAGACTGTTACTTCCTTTTCAGAGCTATAGTGAATAATTTTTCACCATCCTCTTTGTAATTACCCTTTAGGTAATTGAAGACTGTTATCAAATCCTTTACCCCTGGGCTCTTTCTTTTCTTCCAACTTTTTCGGGTAAATCATGTTTCCTAGGACTCTAAATATTTTTTTTGCCAACTGTTCCAGTCATTTGATCACTGACCTTATTCCTGAAGCCTGAAGAAAAAAAGGCATTAGATACTTCAACTTCCTCCATGTCTTCCATTATTATATTGCCTCCCCCATTCAGTAAGGGACCCATGCCTTCCTCAGCCTTCCTCTTACTGTCAATATATGTGTATAATCCTTTCTGTTGCCTTTTATGTTCCTTGCTGGCTTATATGCTTTGGCCTTCCTGATTTTCTCTTTGCATGCCTTTCTATACATGTATACTTATCCCATATTCATGTAATATGGCTAGGCCTTCATTTTTTATAAGATCATTTAAAACATGCAATTCACTGAATAGTTTGCTATTTTTCTCTTAGAAATGTTCTTAGATTGGGGGAGTCCTTCCCATCAGTTCATGGAGTTTAAGTCTGTTTTTCTACTGCTTTCCTTAGGATCTGAACTCCATTTTTACATGGTCCTTGTAACCTAAGTTGCTTTTCACCTTCATATTCTTAACAATTTCCTCTCTATTTGTGAGAAGAAAATGGCGAAGGGGACCTCTCGCTTGGTTTCTTCTCCATCTGTACCAAAAAGAAATCCCTGACACACTCCAAAAACTTGCTGAACCATGTACGTTGCTCCTAGAACATATCATGGTATTTAAAATCTCCTATAAACACCTCGTTCTCTGATTTCAGTACTTTGGTTAGTTGTTTGAGAGAAGCCTCATCTACCTCCTACTACTGGTTTGGTGATCTGTAGCAGACACCCACCATGACATCACTCTTGCTATTCTCCCCTCTTGCTGTGACTCACAGCCTTTCAGTAGATCAAGCTCCTGTTTTGCAATGCACCTATTTTATATGTAAAGCAAAAGTCTCCTTTTTGCCTCGTCTGTCCTTTTCTGAACAAGTTTTACCCATCCACAACAGTATTCCAGTCATGTAACTATCCCACCAACTCCCAGTTGTCCCAATTACAGTCTAATAGTAATTGTAATTCCAAATCTTCCTCCAAATCTCCCACACTTCTTGCATTAGTTTATGAATATCTTAGCTGACCAGCCAATTGCCCTGATGATTTTTCTCTAACAACACTGCTTTTGTCTTTCATTGAACCTAGTTTAAAGCTCTCCTCACTAAGCTAGAAAGCCCCACTTCTTTACTTATGCATCCCATAGCATCTTTCCTATTATTTTCCCAGAGGTTATTTCAGTCCTGATTGATAGCTCCTTAGGGAAGTTCATAGAATCATAGAAGTAGGGTCGGAAGGGACCTTGCAGATCTTCAAGTCTGACCCTCTGCCAGGGCAGGAGAAAAAAAAACTGGGCTCAAATGATCCCAGCCAGGTAGGCATCAAGCCTCCTCTTAAAGATCCCCAGGGTATGAGCCAGCACCACTTCCCTTGGAAGTTGGTTCCAGATCCTAGCCACCCTGACTGTGAAGTAGTTCTTACGGATGTCTAATCTAAACCTACTCTCCAACAACTTGTTGTCATTATTCCTTGTTATGCCTGGGGGGGCTAGGGGAAACAAGGTCTCTCCCCAACCCTTCTGGTCCCCCCTAGTGAGTTTATAGACTGTCACCAGGTCCCCCCTCAGCCTTCTCTTGTGAAGGGTGAACAGGTTCAGGTCCTGCAGTCTCTCATTGTAGGGTCTGCCCTGTAGTCCTCGGATCATGCGGGTGGCCCTCCTCTGGACCCTCTCAATGTTGTCCACATCCCTCCTGAAGTGGGGCGCACAGAACTGGACACAGTACTCCAGCTGTGGCCTGACCAGTGTTGCATAGAAGGGGAGGATCACGTCCTTGGCCCTGCTAGAGATGCACCTGTGGATGCATGACAAGGTCCGGTTAGTCCTGCCAGCTGTGACCTCACATTGTCAGCCCATGTTCATCTTGGAGTCAATAATGACTCCAAGATCCCTTTCTGCCTCCATGCTCTCAAGAAGGGAGTTTCCCATCTTATAAGTGTGCTGCTGGTTACTACTGCCCAAGTGCAGCACCCTGCACTTGTCAGTGTTGAAGCACATCCTGTTTTTGCTAGCCCACCCCTGTAACCTATCCAAGTCTTGCTGCAGTCTTTCCCTCCCTACTAGCGTGCTCATCTCACCCCCAATTTTGGTACCATCAGCAAATTTAAACAGGGTGCTTTTCACCCTGTCATCCAAATTGCTGCTAAAGAGATTGAACAGCGTGGGCCCTAGGGGACTCCACTGCCCACTTCTCCCCAGGTTGAATATGACTCATCCACCATCACCCTCTGAGTGTGACCCTTCAGCCAATCTGCAGTCCATCTGACTGTGTAGGCATCAATGCCACAGTCACCCAATTTCTTAATGAGGTTGGGGTGGGAGACGGTGTCAAAGGCCTTGTGGAAGTCCAGAAAGACTATGTCCATGGTGACACCTGCATCCAAGACTTTTGTGACCTGATCATAAAAGGCAATCAGGTTGGTCTGACATGAATTCCCCCTAACGAAACCGTGCTGGATGCTGGCAGCGCCTATACATGCATATTAATTAAATGCAAAAAACTCTGGTGCTTATCACAGCTGAGTTTATTGCTTCTGGGCATGCATTTATACATGTACCTAGGATCACAGCTTATTGAGCCAAGTTGGAGTAGCCCCAGCTGGCAGGAAGCCTGGGGGGTCTGCCTGTCAGCAGGCTGCCTAGGGCTATTCCCCCCATCTCAGCATGCTGTGGAGGATTTTGCTAGAGCATGAGAGTGCTTCAGTACAGGCTAGTCAGCCGGCAGCCCCACACTAAAGCATCCTTCTGTCCCAGCCAGCTAGGAAAGCATCTACACTTGTGCTGCTGTGGAGTAAAACACTCCATAACAAACTAGTGCTTGTACTTACAAGTATTATACTGCTGGGGTGTATGTGAACATGTGCGACATTTACTGTGCAGCTTAGTCCACAGTGCAGTAAACATCTCATGTAGATGTACTCACTGTCTTTTACAGTAGGCTTATAATAAGCCAGATAATGTAGAACACATCTTAGTCCAAGTCTCAAGCACTACTGCAAAATAAATGTTATTTTTCCCCTATCAGTTTAGTGGTGATGCTGAAGACAAATGAAGCCTTTCTCACACATTATAGAATCATAGGATCATGGAGTTAGAAGAAATTTCATGAAACAAACCACTGCACAAAGGTAGGATTGCTATTCCTAAATCATTCTCCTAAAATCCTTATTCTGCCTCCTTTTGAAAATTTTCACTGAAGTAGATTCTACAACTTTCCTGGCAGTCTATTTCACTGCCTTACTTTTCTAAGAGTAAGGAGGTTATTCCTGATATGTAATCTAAATATAATTTCCTGCATTTTAAAGTCATTGCTTTATATCTTGCTTTCTGTGGCAAAGGAGAACAATTTTTCTTCCTATTTTTTCTGGCAGCCTGTGAGAGGGGAATAGACAACAGAGGCTCCCCCTCTGTCTTCTCTCCCGGCAGGTAAAGAGGAACTGACACCAGTATGACAGGCTCTGGTACAGAAGTTTTGCAGCTGTCTGAGCCTCTGGGTTGGGGGAAAAAGGGTCAGGGCCTGGGAGGAGGTGGGGCTGGAATACAAGGAATGGACAGGGTGGGGGAGGAAGAGAGGGGGAGAAGTGGAAAGAAGCCTTGAGAGGAGGCAGGGAACAAGGAAGTGGAGGTTCAGAGTGGATCATCAGAAGGGCAGAGCTGGAGATACACTCCAGGAGAAAGGGGTGAGAGGAAGGGGCTGGCACACTGCTGGGGAGAGCTATGGCTGGCAGAGAGCAAACCCACCAGCAAAAGGCAGGGCTGGAAAGATGCACAGCTCACTCAAATCTGTGTGTTTCAGCAAAGATTGACTCACAAGAAGGGACAGAGCAACCCAGCAGAGAACAGTGGAAGAGTCTGAGGCCAGATCAGAACTGGCAACACTGGGACTCGGTGGTACCTCTCGGGGCCAAGTTGGGATGGGAGCCAGGAGACAACACAAGGACGGACAAGGGTGAGGCCTGGAGGCAGTCCAGTGGCTGACCAGGGATGAGAGTTGGACCAGCTAATCGGGAATGATTCTCCTGAAGGGGCAAGACCCTAGAACACAGCTTGGGATAAGAATACATTTTCTCAGAACTTATCTCAGGGAAGGCTGGATGGTAGAACTTCAGGTTGTGGTTTCAGTTAATGTTTAATGAACATTGTTAAGGCCACCATATGATGAGCATAGTTATGAGGACATGAGCCCGAGATCTCAGGTACTGAAGAAGAGCCCCTGCAATGGGAGCAACTCTTCTTCTCTACCAGTGAGAGAAACGGGTGAGAAGAGATCATCCATAAAGAGCGAGCCTCCTAACAATGACCCCAGTTTGGGCCAGGGATGTGGTAAGTGGGGTAAAGGGGAGGTTGGAGCCCAATGAAGAAAACAGAAGAGAAATATCCCATGAAGCACCAGCAAGGACTGTCTCCCAGCAGTAACAACAAAACGTGGCAGGAGAACGAGAACAACTGACAGGATGGGCTGGTAGTTCCATTTCTGGGGGTCTCACTCTGATGTTACAAGGTTTCACTCTGACCAGTAGGTAAGAAAGGATTCAAACCCTATAATACGTACCCATGACATAGCCTTTTAGATATCTGAATGCTATCATGCCCCCCACTAGTCAACTTTTCCAATTTAAGCATGCTTAATTCTTTCAGTCTTTCTTCATATGGCTTGCCACCCAACTCTTTTATACTTTTTTACCCACTTCTAGACTTTCTAAGCTCTCCACATTCTTCTTAAAATGTGGAGCCCAGAACTGCAAACTTACCGGCACTGAGTAGAGTCATACTATCACATCCTCTGTCTTACACCTAATACTCCCGTTGATGCAGCCCAAAGCTGCCTTTGCTTTTTTGTATCTGTGTCACATTGCTAGCTCATACTGAGTTTTTAACCCACCAACCCCTTTAAGCACTTCTCAGCAATGCTACCTGTCAGTCAGTAATATCCCATTCTGTATTTGTGTTTTTGATTATTCTTTCCTAGGTCTAGCACCTTACATATATACTGAATTATATGCTGTTGTTTCTAGCCCAGGTTTTCAGTCTCTCCGGTTCCTTCTGAATTTTACTCCTACATTCCTAAAATGTTTATAACCCTTCTCAGTTTCATGTCATTTGCCAGCCTGATCAGGAAGCTCTCTATTTTGGCATCCAAATAATTAATAAATATGTTAAATACCCAGTGGAACACCCTCACCATTGACATTGATCCATTGTTAATTCCCCTTTGCTTTCAGTTATTGAGCCAATTATGTGTCCACCTTGTAGTAATTTTATCTAGCCCACATTTCACTGATTTGCTGATGTGTAGGTCATGGGGAGTCAAAAGCCTTACTCTAAAGTCCAAGTATATGATATCTACTGCATTCCTTTTATGTACCCAACTAGTTATTTTGTCAGAGAGAGAGATTAATCATGAAGAGATCAGCTTGGTTTGGCATGATTTGTTCTTAACTAGTAGCTAGTGAACAGCTTTTCCTCCCCCAGATGGTTGAGAAGTTTTATAATTTGCTTCACTGAATTCCAAAGTACTGAAGTCAGGCTGACCGGTCTATAATTCCCCAGGTCCTAATTTTTGCCAGATTTAAAGATGGGCATTATATTATTCTTTTCCACTTTTCTGGGACCTTGCCCCTCTCACAACTTTGTAAATATTATTCCCAAGGGCTCTCAGATTTCTTCTACCAGTTATTTCAGCACTCTGGAATGAAGTTAATCAGATTTTGATCACTGAAATTCATTCAAACTAATCAAATGCTCTTGAATGCTCTTTTTTGTTATTCTCATCTCAGTCTTTCCCCTGCTTTGTCCACATAATTTTTGCTAGCTGTCTGGCTGAAGCATTTTTTTTTTTTGAGAACAAGGTAAAGTAGCCATGAGCAACTCTGCCTTCTTTGTTTTCTTCTCTTAATAGCTCATCCTGGCCATATAGCAGTGGGTCCATCACTTCTCTGGTCAATCTTTTCTAACCAGTATATTTATAGAATGTTTTCTTGTTGTCAGCTTTCCTTGTTTCTCACCTTCCTTTTTGCTGTCTTGATTATGTCCCTGAAAATTCTTCCTATTTCTTGGTATGCTTTTTTATGACTTGACTTTCCTTCCATTGCCTGTATGTTTTCCTTTTGATCTTGAGGCCAGATCCGGGCACAGGCATGGGCAAACTAGGCAGCTGCCTGGGGCCCGAACAGAAAGGGAGCCAGAAAATGGTAATTTTTTGATTATTATTATCATTATCTCTGGTGAAGGGGGGGTGACGATACTAAAAGTTTGCCTGGGGCTTCTAGGAGTCTAGGTACAGTGCTGCTTGTGGCAAAAGTCTTTTTGAGCTACTTTTTGAAACTATTGTAGCAGGTTCAGCTGTGGTTTATGAATTTTATGAGACGCATCTGGTCACAAATAGCTAATTGAGTGCTCCAGATAAAACAGTAACCAAGACATTGCAGGGAAGGGTGAAAAAAGTACATGGGAGTGGTGCTGGAAGAGGCCAGTTTTACACAGGTACATGCTTTTGTGCTTGTTTGTAAATATTATTGAATAGTTTGTGCTTCCCTTTTCCCATATACTCCTTTTCATCTTGCAGCAGCTATGTTATTATGCTGATACCTTTTTCTCTTTCAGCCTTCATCTCTTAAAGCACTAAAAACATATCTCAGAACACTCTTATTTAACCTATTATATATCCACCCTGTGGGTATGTACAGCTATTACAATTAGATTGGCCTACCTACGATTAGGTCAATCTAAATGCCCGTCTGTATAGAGGGGTTAAATCAGGCAAAAAATGGTGAGCCCAATCTAAGTTAGTTCACCTGAGGGAATGGGTTAACTCAATATATGGAACACTTGTATGCATTCAGAGCACAGCCCCCCAGTCCTGACAGGGCTATTTTTAACCCCTGACTTCTACCGTTAGATGGACAACTCCCACCCAAACTGATCAGCCCCCCGATCCTGCCAACACCCCTCTCACCAAGCCCCCCTTTCCCAATCCTGCCTGCCCCTCCCTCCACCCAAGTTACTTACATTGGGTTCCCCACAAAACTCCCAGAACTGATGAACAGCTGTATATGCCATTCCTGGTCTACATTCATTCAGCTTAAAGTAAGCCACATGAACTTAGACCAGGTGAAGTGAATGGCTGTTCACAACCTATAATGACTTCATCTAGACCATATATCCATGACAAATTCATGCTATCTTACCAAATTTTTATCCTTTTGGGGTTGAATTATATTTCCCAAAGTGCACCTATATGGCAGTTTTGTAGCTGCAGAAATGGCATGTCTGACACTCACACACATTAATATTCTATTATCCTTGTACTGTGGATGCATAAATATGCCTGTGAAGACTGAGCATATATAGGAGGCTATAGATGGGCTTGGCATATGCATGGATACACCCATTCTCAACTCTCAAATCACAAAAATGTAACCAACCATAAACCTATGAATATTGGGTGTTAAATACAAGGGGAAGAGGGCCATTCCGTGGTTTGGTTCCCATAGCCAAGTAGTTCAGGCACTTGCCCAGGAAGCAGGAGACCTAAGCTCTAGGTCCTCCTTGCCCAAAATGGTATTGAACCTTTAACTCCCTGAGTTCCTAGCAGAGCACTCTACACACCAGGGCACAAGCAAGAAAGCTCCAGTGCTCTACTTGGGCGTCTCTATGGTTAGCCTTGCCCCCGTGTTGAAGCACGCTGTCTGCCCCTGCAGGGCAGGCAGTGTGCCAGCTGCAGGGAGCTGGACCTGGACTCGTGCTGGTAAGTAGTGGGTAGGAGGGCTAGAGGAGGGGGGATGGGACCATGGGGACCCGTACCAGTCCTGCCTGCTCTCCCTGCCCCCCAATGGCTGTCCCACATGGCTCCATCCCCCGCCTGCCCCCTGAGTCCCCTGATCAGTGCCCCAACTGGCTCCATACCTCGCCTGCACCCCAAGCCCCCCAGCTGCTGCCCTGCCTGGCCCCATCATTCCGGCAACTAAAAAAAAAAACCCCACACTCATTGGCAGTAGCAGCTGCTGTCAGGGTCACTGGGGCCTATGGCAGAGTACCCCCTGGCAGCACGGGGCCCAGGTGACAGCTGCAGTGGCCCCAACTGCCGGACAGTGTGCAGAGCTGCATGATGCCGATACTCTGCTGACCCTGGCTGCACCCGCCTGATGGGGCAGTGACACTGTGAGTGCCAGGCGGCCGGGGTGCCTGCCACTGCCTTGTGCTGCACAGGGAGGCTCTGCCATGACACCCCAGAGTCTCCACAGCCCCTGCTACTGCTGGTGAGTACAAGGCTTACAAGATGCCATGCAGGATAAGACCTGGTGGAAGGAGCTGTGGCTGCAGGGGCAGCTGTCCCCACATCCTGGTTAGTGAAGGGGTCACAGGGAGCTCTAACTGCTGTATGGTAAGAAAACCAAAGGCACACAAGAAAACATATAAGTACTTAGAAAACATTTTATTATGATGATAGAGCCACTGGTAGGCTTCCACATTGCTTTAACACTGTAGATTATCAATAAAACTTTGCCCAACTGATCACTGTCTCTCTGTCTCTCTCGCTCTCTCTCTCTATAGTGGTCTTTTGTTTTAATCATGGAAGAACAGAATTTTGGGGTATTTTACAGAGTGACTTCGGGATTTTTTTTTATCAGGGATTTTTCAGTTTTCAAATAAGGAACACCAGAATTCCCACTAGGGAGGCAAGTGGCAGGACTCAGGCAGAGAAGCCTTTCATAGCTGGCACCTTGGACCTAGCTGGAAGTGGCTGGCCTCAACTGGCCAGGAGGACATGCTTTGACAGTTCAAAGCAGGCCACCACACTGGGAACTTCTGGGTGATAGCTGCTTAAATGGCTGGGCAGGGAGCACACATGGCAGTAGTGCCACACAAAGGCCAACTCTGCAGCCATAGGCAGTTGGCCCAGAGATGCATCTGCCACTACTGGCTGTACAGTCCCCATCCAGGTCTGGCAGGTGCACAGCAGGTCACAAACAGGCAGCATCTCCCACTGCCAGGCTGCTTCAGTGGGTAAAGGGTGCAGGGAATTCTCAGGGCTGCCTCAGTAGTCCAGCTGGCACAAGAGGTAGTGTCCCCAGGTACCAATTGGTTGGTCCCCAGAAGCTCCTGAGCTGACAGGGCAGTTTTTTGTACTGATGGAGCCAGGACAGGTGCTGGCCCCAGGCTCTAGGTCCCCCTGGCTACAGATCCAGGAGGGGCCAGGCAGTGTTATTTTGTTCCACGTGGCACAATTTGCCCCACACCAAAGCATATGTCCGGGTATGTATGCTGAGGCAAAAAGCCCCAGTTCAAATTTGCACTGCTTCTATTTGAGCTGCTGCAAGCACACATGCTTGCATGTGTGGACGTGCCCCTTGAGGCTGGCCTCTGTCAGACAGGAGAAGTAAAAAATATGTGGTCCCAGAAGGAAGTAATTAAGTTAGAGGATGTGTGGCTCAATGAACTGGATTCTGCTTTGTATAGGAGAGGATCTGGGTTCTAGTCTGGTCACTTACTTGCAATTAAGAGGAAGCTTCTCTTATCCACTGACTATTAATACAAGGTGAGGAGTTCAGCTTTAAAAGGAGTGTGGATAAGGGACTATTGAATGGTTGACCTGAAGTCTGGTAGTTAGAGTACTAGGCAGGTTCAAATCCCTTTCGTGCAAGAGGCGACTGGATCCTTGGTCTTCTGCTTCCTGGGCAAGTTCCCTAACCACTCAATTATTGAGGCTGAAACATGGAGCTGTTTTTGTCTTTCCCCCTTCATGCTCAGATATATGCACATGTACATGTCTAGACAGTCTATAGTCTACTGAACATGCTTAGTCTACACATATAGGTGAAGGTAGGGGTCTAGGCAGAGACCATCGTATCCTGGAAGTTGTCAGAGGAAATTTTTGAGTATGTGCTGCCAGTACAGAAGAGGTTAAACTGACATGCGCGGTTTGAAGCTGTGAGTGGAAATTTCCAAGGCTCACCCAGTCCTTGCCCCCTGGGTGACCTGCGGAGCTGTCAATCATTGTTGACCTACTTTCCCCACAGACGCATGCTCAGTTTGTGTCAGCTCCTGACTGAGAGCATGCTCAGTCAGAACCTGACATGAGGTAATCGGACTAGAAATTTCTCTGCGGAGAGCACGTTGATTGGCTACCAAATTGATATAAAAGTTCTGTGAGCCCCTCCCTCGGGGGGAGATCGCGTGGACTAGAGACAGAGGCTGCTGCTGCAGGGACTGTTCTCTGAGTCAGGCTTCAGGGCCTATTGATCTCCTCCTTTGGCTCCGTGGCTTAGTTCTTCGTATTGCTCATTGTATTGCGGTTTTGACTACGTTCATCTGGCTCCTGACTTACCTTTTGAACTGATTAACGGCTTACGATTTCGGATCACCCTCTGCACTTTGTTTAACCCGGTTCTGAATCATCGACCTCGGCTTCCTTCACCAACTACGACTCTGCTCATCCCTCCAACTGACGTCTCCGCTGCTTCATCTTCTGGCTCCTGACCTCGGCTTTCGTATTCGACCACCCGATTTGTCCATTGCTGTGGACTGGCGTCACGCGGTTCATCATCACCGTGTTACAGTTCGTTTTGTTATTTGTGATCCCCATTTATGAGCTGTTGACCAGCCCTGGGACTAGGTCTTCGGACTGAACCTTGTGGGCCAACAGACCCCTTTGTTGTTAATTGTTTGTTTGTGTTCCAAACTGTAACTGAAGACCTTTCTGCCTATGCCTGAAGCGTAAGTCAAATAAATTCACCTGTTCTTTCTCAATCCGCTCCGAGTCCCTAACTCCAGACTCTACTCCGCTAATCCCACCTGTCCGTATCTAATTGCCACCCCAGCCCACCGTGACCTTGGGGCCTGATCCTTCGGTTTTCCCCGACAGAAGTGAGCACATGGCTGAGATGGTGGTGTTGGCATGAAGGTATTGGCTTCTTTGACAATGGGTAGATGTTCTTAGGAGGAGTGCTGCTATGGAGAGATGGGATCCATCTGATGGGAACAGGGAAGATCATCTTTGGGAGTTGTCTGGCCAACCTAGCAAGGAGGGCTTTAAACTAGATTACATGGGATATGGTGATCAAAACCTTCCAACAACAGAACACCCAATCCAGAGGCAAAAGGACCAACTCAACTCTGGGAAAGGGCCAGAGAGCTACAGGACTGCAACACATGGCACAAAAGGGAAGCAAAGAGGTCAAAATGCAAAGTATGTCTGATGTATGTACACAGGTGCAAGAAGTATGTTGAATAAACAACATGAGCTGGGAGCTGCAGCCTGTGAAAAGAACTATGATCAGATTTGGCAGGGGTGTACATCTGGAGTACAGTTTCAGGCCACCCACAACAGGAAGGGCTGCCCACTACAGAAAGTCCAGTGGAGGGCAAAGTCAATTGTTAGGGGGCTGGAACACATGACTTCTGAGGAGAAGTGAAGAAACAGATCTTATTTAATCTGGAGAAGAGAAGACTGAGAGGGGATTTAATAGCAGCCTTCAACTATCTGAAAAGGATGGTGCTAGACTGTTCTCAGTTGTAGCAGATGACAGAACAAGGCATTTTAAGTTGCAGCAAGGGAAGTTTAAAAATGATATAAGAAAAAAATCTCTCACAAGGAGGGTAGTAAAACACTGGAACAGGCAGAATCTGCATCCTTAGAGGTTTTTAAGACCCAGCTGGAAAAAAAATGTTGGCTGGGATGCTCTAGTTGTGGGTGGTCCAGCTTTGAGCAGGGGTTTGCACAAGATGACCTTCTGAGGTCTCTTCTCTAGTTGTCTATAATTCTATGATTCCATTATTCTATTGCTTCTCCTACTAGGATTTATCCAGGTTTCCTGGCTCTTTATTTATTTCTGGGCTTTTGTTCCCCTACCCCTTCAAAGACTCCTTACTAACTAGGTTAGCAATTCTGTGTGCAAAGACACTCTTCCTTGTCTTTGTCAGATGGACCCCATCTCTTCACAGTAGTTCTTCCTTTTGGAACACTACCCTATAGTTAATTAAGTCAAATCTCTGCTGGTGACACCAGCTACATAGCATAGTTCCATAATTTCATACTTAGTAGGGTCAGAAGGGACCTGAGCAGATCATGAAGTCTGACCCCCTGCCATGGCAGGAAAGAGTACTGGGGTCAAATGACCCCAGCAAGGTGACTGTCAAGCCTTATCTTAAAGACTCCCAGGGTAGGAGCCGGCACCACTTCTCTTGGAAGCTGGTTCCAGATCCTAGCCCGCCTGACAGTGAAGTAGCACCTCCTGATGTCTAATATGAATTTACCCTCTACCAGCTTGTGACTGTTATTTCTAGTCATTCCTGGTAGTGCTTGGGGAAACAGGGACTTCCCCAATGCCTGCTGGTCCCCTTTGACTAGTTTGTAACAGGCCACTAGATCCCCCCTCAGCCTTCTCTTGTGGAGGCTGAACAGGTTCAGGTCCTGTAGCCTCTTCTCATAGGGCCTGCCCTGCTGCCCCTGATCATGTGAGTGGCCCTCCTCTGGACCCTCTCCATGTTGTTCACATCCCTCTTGAAGTGGCGCCCAGAACTGGATGCAGTACTCCAGCTGCAGCCTGACCAGTGCTGCATAGAGGGGGAGGATCACCTCCCTGGACCTGCTGGAGATGCATCTGTGGATGCATGACAAGGTGTGGTTGGCCTTCCTGACTGCATCCCCACACTGCAGGCCTATATTCATCTTCACATCAATGATGATTCCAAGATTCTTTACTGCCTCTGCACTGACGAAAAGGGAGTTCCCCAGTCTGTAGGTATGGTGCTGGTTCTTCCTCCCCAGGTGCATCACCTTGCAGTTGTCAGTGTTGAATCCCATCCTATTCTTGTCTGTCCACCCCTGTAACTTGTCTAGGTCTGATTGTAGCCTATTCTTTCCTTCTAATGTGCCCACATCCCTCCACATCTTAGTGTCATCAGCATATTTGAACAGGGTGCTTTTTACCCCCTCATCCAAGTCACTGATGAAGATGTTGAACAGTGCGGGCCTGAGGACCGAGCCCTACTGAACCCCACTGCCCACATCCCTTCAGGTTGAAAATGACCCATCCACTACCAGTCTCTGGCTGGGTGCGGCCCTCCAGCCAGTTGGTGGCCCATTTGACTGTGTGGGTGTCGACACCACAGTCCCCCGGTTTCTTAATGAGAATGGGGTGAGAGACAGTGTTGAATGCCTTCTGAAAGTCCAGAAAGACTGTGTTTACTGCTACCTCTGCATCTAAGGATTTGATGACATGGTCGTAGAAGGCCACCAGGTTGGTCTGACAGGACCTGCCGCTAATGAACCTGTGTTGCTTGCCCTAAGCATAATCTCCCCTGATGGCTGCTCGTGGACATGTGCCAGAATAATTCTCTCAAAAAGCTTACCCAGGATCGAGGTAAGGCTAGCTATAGTTCCCCGGGTCCTCCTTCTTCCCTTTTTTGAAGATGGGAACCACATTGGCTCTCTTCCATTCCTCTGGCACCACACCAGAGCACCACAAGTGCTCGTAAAGCCATGCCAGGGGTCCCGCAATGACCTCAGCTAATTCCCTCAGCACTCTGGGGTGGAGATCATCCAGACCATAGCCATGTATTGATCTCCTTTATGTCCATACTGATAGCTGGACCTTTACCCTTGACTGGAAAGATCAATAACAATACCACTTGGGCTGCCTTCCACTTTACCCTTGCACCGAGAGTAATGTAGTCACTTTTGACCTGCTCAAGGTGACTCTTGCAGTACTATTAGTGTGCAATGATGAGCAGCATGGGATTGTAGTCAGAGGGCCAGATGAGTCTCAGAAACCTTTCTGTGATGTCTCAGATGTAGGCTTATGGCAGGCAGCAGACCTCTTGAGCCAACAGGTCAGGATGGCAGATGGATGCCTCTGTGCTATTATTTCCTACATCTTTTCACTTCCCTGCAATCAAAACTCATAAAACAAAGAAAAATATGGTCTCTATCTACCATATCATGTAAATAGAATGTAAAGCTCGCTACAACCAATGAATATTTTAAAGATTTTTTTAGATACAACTTATGAACTATTTTATATGGTAATCAATATTTTAGAATTAATAATAAATCCATAGCTATTGATAATGACTATATAGTTTGTGATTACCATTTCTGGAGTAGGCGTCATATTAGTCCAATGTACTGCAAACCTTCAGGCCAACCACATGCAAAATTCTCATTAATGTTTGTGGGAATTCTTTGCATTTAATATGATGAGTTCATAGACATCAGGGCTGGAAGGGACCTCGGGAGATCATCGAGTCCAGCCCCCTGCCCAAAGGGCAGGAAGTCAGCTGGGGTCATAGGATCCCAGCAAGATAAGCATCCAATTTACTCTTGAAGGTGTTCACTGTAGGTGCTTGAACCACCTCCAATGGCAGACTGTTCCAGACCTTGGGGGCTTGGACAGTAAAGAAATTCTTCCTTATGTCCAGCCTGAAACGGTCTTGCAGGAGTTTGTGACCTTTTGACCTCGTCATCCCTTGGGGCGCTCTGGTGAACAAACGTTCCCCGAGATCCTGGTGGTCACCCCTGATAAACTTATAGGTGGCCATCAGATCACCCCTGAGCCTACGCTTTTCCAGGCTAAAGAGTCCCATGGCTCTCAGCCTGTCATCGTAAGATCTGTTTCCCTGACCTCTGATCATGCGCGTGGCTCTCCTCTGGACTCTCTCAAGCTTCTCCACATCCTTTTTGAATTGTGGAGCCCAAAACTGGACGCAGTACTCCAGCTGTGGCCTCACCAAGGCTGAGTACAAGGGGAGAATGACGTCCCGGGATTTGCTCGAGAAGCATCTATGGATGCAAGCCAGCGTTTTGGTCGCTTTATTAGCCGCAGCATCGCATTGCAGGCTCATGTTCATCTTGTGGTCAATGATGACCCCCAAGTCTCTTTCTTCTGTAGTGCTATCCAACGTAGCACTGCTGAGCCTATAAGGATGCTGTAGGTTTTTCCTCCCAAGGTGGAGAACCTTGAATTTTTTGGTGTTAAACACCATCAGGTTCTCGTCTGCCCATTTGCTGAGCTTGTCCTGGTCAGCCTGGATCATCCGCCTATCTTCTGGCGTGGATGCTTTGCCCCAAAGTTTGGTGTCATCGGCGAACTTGGCCAGTCCACTCCTGACTCCAATGTCCACATCATTAATGAAGATGTTGAACAGTATGGGTCCCAGGACAGAGCCTTGAAGGACCCCACTGGTCACAGGGCACCATGATGAGTGACTGCCATCAATCACAACCCTCTGGGTCCGACCACGAAGCCAATTTCCCAGCCAGTGGATCGTGGTGGAGCCAAGGCCACAACTGGGCAGTTTGGCCAAGAGGTGATCATGGGATACCAGATCAAAAGGCTTTTTTGAAGTCAAGATATATGACATCAATCTCTTCTCCCTCATCCAGGTGATAGGTCACCTGGTCATAGAAGGAAATGAGATTGGTCAAACAAGACCTACCCGCAACAAACCCATGCTGGCTGTCCCTTAGAACGTTAGCCTGGGCCAGTCCATCAAGGATGGCCTCCTTAATAAACTTTTCCAAGATCTTCCCCAGGATAGAAGTCAGGCTAATGGGCCTGTAGTTAACTGGATCCACTCTCCTCCCTTTCTTGAAGATCGGCACCACATTGGCCTTCTTCCAGTCTTCGGGCACTACACCAGAGCACCAGGAGTTTTCAAAGATCCATGCCAGGGGCTGGGCTATGACGCTCGCCAGCTCCTTGAGTACCCTGGGGTGTAGATTATGAGGGCCAGCTGACTTGAAGGTATCCAGCTTCTCAAGCTGTTCCTTCACAAGGTCAGCATTTATGGAGGGTAGGGGATCCCCATCACCCAGATCTCCCTGTCCCATAGCAGGCATGGGCGTACCATGTGACTGATGAAAAACTGATGCAAAGTACCTATTTAATAGGTTGGCTTTTTCCTGGGCGTCAGTTGTCAGTTGCCCCATCTGGTTTAGCAGGGGTCTAACATTGCCCTTGCTTTTCCTCCGGCTCCCCACATATCTGAAAAAGGAGTTTTTGTTGTCCTTGATGCTTGAAGCTAGTTGGAGTTCAGTTGCAGCCTTGGCTTTCCTGGTTTGCTCCCTGCAGGACCTGACCAGTGCAGAATAATCCTCCTTGGAGGTGAATCCCGTCCTCCATCCTTTGTAGGCTTTCCTTTTTAGCCGCAGGAGGTCCGCTAGTTCCCTAGAGAGCCAGGAAGGCTGCTGTGCCTTCTTGCTGCCTTTCCTCCATGTTGGAATAGATTTAGCTTGTGCATTGAGGATAGCTTCCTTGAGAAGCAACCACTCTTCTTGAACTCCCATCTCCCTGGGGTCATGGTCCCTAGGGGCCTGACTGAGAAGCCTCTTGAGCTTGTCAAAGTCAGCTTTTCTGAAGTCAAGGACTTCTGTGTTGCTGACTGACTTGCCAGCTTTACGGCGGATGGTGAAGGTGATCAGCTCATGGTCGCTGTCACCCAGCTTCCCATCGATCACTAGGTCGCCGATTAGATCGTCCCCCGTAGCCAGTACCAGTTTGAGCAGCCCTTTGCCTCTCGTTGGCCCATAGACCATGAGATCATTTCTTAAGTACCTAAGACTATTGTCTTTTTTTCACCATTTCTTAATGATAACTGCTCTTGTCGCATTTGGAAATGGAAACTTTACAACATGAAAAAGAAAGAAACCTACCTCAAGAGAGACATATGCTTTCTAAGCCTATGCAAGGAACACAACATAATTCCCAGAGGAATGAACATTTACAATACTCTGATTACCACACATAATTCCAAATATGCTTCACAACTATGTAGGAGAACTTCAGAAAACTTAGAAATCATCTCCTACACATAACCTATTCCAAAAGAAAACAACTCAAGAAGGAAATCAATATATGCTACAACAACTTGAAAGAGATAAATCTGAATGTTTTCCTAAACATTATACAATGTATACAAAAAGGCTACCAAAGATTTCTGACAACATCCATCCAACACAAAAAGAGAAATGGAACTGATTGATGCAGGAACACCTTTGCCAGTCACAAAACAGCCATGAGAGAAACAACACCAAAACTGTACAACATTCTAACCTCATACTTGATGAAATGGAAGGAACTGATCAACACTTAAATATTATCAATCTCTCCACAGACACACTTACCAAAGCTGAAAAATCTGTCCTTTCCAAAGGCTTTAATTTCTGTCCAGAAAAATACCAGAATATTATATTACAATGTGGAGAACTAGAAGAACCTTTCTGATGCCTCCATCTGAAGGAATATTTCCAGAACCAAAATGAATCCACTTTCAACACAACTTCATCCTGTGACAACACCAATGAAAATAGTAATGCCAAGAAATCCAAAAAAGTATGAGATTGGACACCTTATAGGGGATGAAATTCAAACCCTGACCACTATATCGTCTGCTTTAGAGAAAGAATGAACAATGAAATAACAACAAACACCACTATAATAGCCTATCTCTGTCAGATTCAACCACCAAATAGTAATAAAAACAGCAGATAAAGGAGGAGCTATAGTTATTCTTAACTGTGAAGACCACATAAAAGAAGCCAACTTTCTGACACCACCTACTATGAAAAACTAAAGGAAGATCCAAGTCCCATTTTCATCTCAAAACTCAAAACCACCATCACATCATTTCCATCTGAGCTACAAGAAAAACTCCAGAACCTGATCCCTCCACTACCTGATCCAGTAACATCTTACTTTTTCCCTTAAATGCAGAAACAAGGGAACCCCAACAGACCGATAATTTCCAACCATGGAACCCTAACTGCAGAAAAAATAGGTTTAATCGAATCCATACTAAAACAAATCGAATTCATCCATCCAAAGACCAAATTTTATCCAAGCCACAACAGACTTTTTGCAAAAACTTAAAAACATAGACCATCTTCCCAGCAATACCCTTCAAGTCACCATGGATGCCACCAACTTATATATCAGCTTCCCACACCACGAGCATCCAAGCCTGCTTCACATATCTACAAGAGCAAGATTACAATTCAGAGTACAGACCTCAATATATTATTGAACTTATACACTTCATCTTCACACACAACAACTTCAGTATGAACAAACAACACTTCCTCCAGACCATGGGCAGAGCAATATGCCAGCAAAATGGTCCCACAATATGCCACCCTTTTTATGGTCCACATGGAAAAAGAATTATTCCGGAACTGCACTATCAAACCCATGCTATACCTAAGATACACAAATGACATTTTCATCATTTGAACAGAAAACCTTCAGTCTCTGATTGATTTCCATCACAAACTCAATAATCATCACCCCTCCATCAGGCTATCTCTTGACTACTCCAGCACCAACATTTCCTTTTTAGATATCATGATCAATATGCAGAATGGTAAAATATAAACCAACACATACAAAAAAACCCATGGACCAACATACATACATACACAGAACCAGCAATCACCCTAACACACCAAAAACATTGTAATATGCAGCCAAACTTTCTGATACTACTGAATTTGAACTGAGGAGAATACCCATTATCATCACCTCAAAAATCTGAGAAGGCCTTTCACCCAACGAGGAAACTCCTCCAGAGAGATAGATCACACTTTTGAAAGAGACACCCAGACACCATGCAAAGAATTGCTGCAGTACAAAAAGAAAATCTCCATGAAATGCATACCATTATTTATGACATACCATCCTTCCCTGGAACCTATCTGGAAAATCCTCAAAAAATTGAAACCCATACTACAAGAATACCCAATTCTTAAAGAGATCTCTTTAGAACCACCCATCCTAGCCTTTAAATAAGCACTGAACCTCACTGACCTAATGATCAGAAGCAAACTTCCTATACCCAAGCCACACCAAATGGATCCAGACCATGCCAGGACAAGAAATGTAAAACCTGCCAACACATCTCCACCAGTCCCACAATAACCACACCCCACAACAGAACCATCATCATTCCTGGATCTTATATCTGTACCTCCAGAAATGTAATATATCTCAACCAGTGCACCAAATGCCCTGATGGAAAATATGTAGGAGAAACCAAACAACAACTGTGTACCAGGATGCATGCACACTGAAAATACATCAAAGACAAAAATATCCAGTTACTTGTGTGTGTCAAGTAATCACAAGACAATCAGTCCCTTTCTGATCTCTTAGTTCTAATCCTCAAAGGGAATATACAAAACACCTTTGGTAAATAAGCCTAAAAACTTCACTTTATAAATGTACTGGATACAAAAAAATCATGGGCTAACTATACACATTGGATTTATGACACATTACAACTTGCCTGACTTCTAATACCCCAGGTAAACTGCCTGTAGCTGACCACTTGCATTCTTTCACACATTTCCCTCCCTTCCCCCCAACTCCCCTCCTATCTCTAACCATTGTCCTCCAAACTTCCACTTATTTGCATTGTCACAGACCTGCATGTTGTAATTTAGCTTCTTTTCCTCCTTGGAGAACACAAAACACCAGCAGATTCTTCCTATGCCCGATGAAGTGTGTTTGTGCCGGAAAGTTTGCAAAAAAGTTTTTTCCAACTATTTAGTTGGTCTAATAAAAGATATTACATCTACCCAAAGACCCTTGCTTGCCTTGTTGAATTTAGAAACTTTGCATTGTTTCCCTAGGTTTTGTTTTCAATTACTACATAGTTTTCATAATTGGACAACATAATTTTCATAATGGATAGGACTAGAAGAAAAAATGACCAGAATAATACAATTAACAAATGAAAAAAAATAAATAGAAACACCACATGCACAATAAAACCACCTGCCTCTACTTGGAATACAGTGCAACTATGCCAATATTAGCTTGGGCCATTCTTTTCCAGGCCAGAATGGGGCAGCATTCTCTAAGCAAAATCATTCTGTGCCTTTACTAGTAGAACTTTCAGCATGAAATGTCCATTGATATCATAGGAAAAACACTAAGACACAAAATTGGAATTCAGATATCGCCTGTAACTAGTTTGGACAAAAATACTGAGTAAGGAAAAGAATCTAACGTCCATAACCATATGAAACTTGGTTGTTACTTTTGCTCCCTAACCCCACCCCAAACACCAAAAACGACAACACCAAAAGATCACACTATGTCTTAACAACAGAGAAAATGGAGTTTCATTTTTAATTATTTATCTCACCGTAGCACTTAGGAGTCCTAGTCGCAGACCAGGCTTTGGTACAGTACAAAAGCAGCTGAAAAATGTTTGCTGATCCAGATTACTTACAATCTAAGCACTAGGCAAGTGACACTAGAGAGAGTCAGGTAGATGGGAAAATGTAAGGAAACAATGAGACGTTACTGTTCAGCATGGCAGGCTATGGTCTCAGCATATCAGCAGACCTAACTTTTATTAAGTTCTCTGCAGGCATCATAGCAAAGTAGCATTTTAAGGCCTAATGAATAAAGAACATATCTTTAACATTATCTTGGCATCAAAAGATGCACAAGAGGGATCTAGTGGACTGGCCAAAGGTGCCAAGATGCTGATTTCCATTGCTTCTAATAGAAATGAAGCAGCAAAGTACCTCAGAAGATTTCACAAGATAGAAATCTATCTTCATTTTAGGCACTTAATACCCTTAAAATGTGGCATTGAACATGTCTTAATTGAATTTCTAAGAAACTAAGAATCAGTGAAGGCAAAACATTTATCCATCGACATACTTAAGCCATCTGGTACATATGTGTTTGTATATATAATACTTAAAATAAATTCATTTATTATACCAATCCAATAGTTAGAAGGCAAGGTAGACTAACCTTATAAACTAACTGAATCAGTGTTGCATAAGCTTTCATGAGCTACAGATGTCTTCCTCAGATACCTGGAGACCAAGAGATGGTAATTAAGGCCTGGAACCAGTGAACTATTATCTCTGGAGTTATGTAGGCACCACTTTACTCTGTATTTCTCCTGGAAAGCAGCACACAAAGCTGGTTTCAGTTACATAAATATTAATGCACTTACTTATTACATCTTCTGGAACATATGTCCTATATGGCAACCAGAACCACAAGCATACTATTGGGGGATATTCTGAGTATGTCTGTTTATGCCTCATGTTATGCCGGCTGGGTGCTGGTTCTTCCTTAGCAAGGAAATATTCTGAAAAGAGGTGTAGAGTCCAAAGATGAGAGGTCTCCTAAGGAGGTAAAGATTTCAGTCAGGAGCTTTTGGTCCATTAGCCTGTTGCAGGGTTGATAACCTAAGCTTTTTTTCCTGACAATCTGCCAACTTTTTACTGACAATCAAACTTTTTATTGACACATTTTTACAATCAATTAAAAAAAAATCTTGCCACCCCAACTCAACTGCAGCAGTGGTTTTACATCCTCCTGCTCCCACTCTGGAAGCCTCCTTTGTGACACCTTTGATTGGATCCCACACCATGCTGCCCCTAGCTTTACTCCTGCCAGCTCTAGCCACACCAGACCTCCAGCCTCTACCTTCCCATCCTTCTCCAGCTCCAAAGCATCTACCTCTCCTGCCCAAACCAGGGCACCAGAGCTCTGAATATGGTACCTTTAGGGTAAGCACTAAGTAGGCAGGCACACAGTAGCAGCACTTGCTAGGCTAAGCTGTGGAGGCTTTGGGGAGCCAGAAGGCCCTGATTGACAGTTTACTGCAGAGCTTCAACTTGCAGTCTCACACACCAGGTGGCATTGCTCTGCCCTCTCTGTCCAAAGACACTTGAATCTAACGACATTCACATGGATCTTGAAATGTGCTCAATCTTATGGATGGCTTATTTTTTTCTTATGAACATGACAGGCAGATGTTTTTAGGTCAGTTTTCTATGGACCATCCATAAATATATGGACAGTTGTAAAGTGTAAACTTGGGATTCTCTACATACTACCTTATTTCAGGAAAAGGAAAAAGGAAGGATAAAGAAGATTGGGAGAATGCCATTAGTCACATCTAGGTGGAAAGAATCTTTTGAAGAATATGAGATAGGAAATTATCCCACTCATGAACTATATAGTTGTGTTATTTTGTGTTACTGAAGCAATTGAATCATAGGACCCATTTCACATTTACTACAAGAGCTCTGTAAGGACTTAGTACATTCAACAAGAGTAATCTCTTCTTTAGTAGAACTCAAGCTGGGGACAAAGACCAGGAATGTAAAAAGCAACTTTTACTCAGATCGAGTAGTACTTAATTGGCATGTACTTTCACAAACTATATTTAAAATTTCAAAACGCAGAAATTCAATTATTTCCTTGAATTCCTCTTGTAGTTTCTTTGAAGAGACTCTTCACATTTTATCCTAAGCATGATTGCGCAGTGCTGCTAATGCAGAATGATCGTTACATTCTGTAGTAAAAATGACAGTTGTTAGTGCTGTTTGAATCTCTGCACAATGTTTTTATAACTCACTTTGGGAGCCTTCAAGATGGAACTTAGATATAAATATAAGGTAGCCGCATTAAAATAAAATACAAATAATATGTCCTGAGAAAAGCTGGTGAGTTGTGAAGGAGAACCCTGCTAACATTTGACACTTAATTTCACATACTAGCAATGAATTTAAGGTAAGGTACAATTTTTTTTGCAAACAGATAGGAGCTGGAGGGTGTTTAAGAACTCCTTTCAGTATGGTGTTCTTTTATTCCTTTTCTTTTCTCTTTTGACACAGAAACTTTTTCACTGAATTTTGCCTTTACTAAACAAACCCTTTAGTCAAGGGTTTGGGTTTCCTGGTGAAAACCAGATGGCTCAGACAAAATTGTTTTAAATTTGGACTTCAAATTAAGGGTTAGGGCATTTTCTCACTTTGCTAAAAGACATTACATAGTAAATGGAAACTCTCTTGCTTGTCTTCACAATTACTTTATTATAAGTGAAGAAGATATGAATTTGCAGTTTTGATCTGATGGCCAACTTAGATCAGTGCTAATGTGGATCTTTCAGGCTGACAAAACATCATTAGTGGTTAACAAAAAGAGAGAGACTGACCAAGCCAATTATTCTTTACAACAGCTATGGATAATACTGCTATGTCTGGTTTTGATTAATAAATGAAAAGGCAAGAGAAAGAATGATGGTAAAGCTGATAGCAAACTGTTCTGCTTATTATTTTTAATGATATTTTTCTATACAATTATAGGACTATGAAAGCAAAATGATCTGAGAAAAACTAAATGGGAGAAAAAGCAATTAAATCAAAGTATGTAGAGGAGAGTTAGAAATAAGATATGAAACGATGAAAAAATACTTCACAGTTAACAGCAAATTCTCTGTAATGTAATGCAAAAAAGTAGGAAAACATATACTTCCTTCCTTGCTCTACCCCATAATTTAATTGCAACGTTTTGATTTATTTTCAAGTAATAAAACAGAGGCAAAAATATCCAGCTCTCCAGATGGCTAGAGTGTTCTCTATAGTCAATAAATGAATGTAGCTAATGAAAAAGAATCCATTTAATGAAAATGCTTCCTATCCCTGGAAGCAAACTTGTTGATCCAGAAAAATACCAAGTTCATTAAATCTCCATATTAACATTCTTTAAAAATACTTAAAATAGAGATAGTTGTTCCAAAAAGTTAAGAGAATAAAAACTTTAAAAGTGACTTTTAAACAAGGCTAAATCTAAATCACCTTAGAAGCAGAGGACCAGGGCCAGAGCAACAAAGATATATAGTAAAACCCATTCTGCCCTGACACCCCTGAAGAGCCAACCCCTGGCAGATTTGCAGTTGTGGTTTGAACACAACAGAGTCTATGGAATGCAAATAGTATGGCATTGTCAACTTCCAGAAAAACTGTCCCTTAATCCAGCCAGATTGTGGGAAAAAAAATGACTCCTGCATCAGGATGGAAAATTTGTAGCTTAGTCTCTTGGGTCAAATAGTTTTGTGCCATGTCTGCAGTACATATTTTCAGCTTTGCCTGAATTACTTTTGCAGAATTGCCCTAGACAACCCATTTGTTTTAAAGTATGTTTTTGGTTGAATCAAAATCTTAAGCGTTCCTTAGAAGAATGAACAGACAGTGCAGTCTGGAGGAATGCTATATAAAACTGCATTTGGCTTGGACTGATTCTCCAATACTTTGTTCAAAATGAGTAGTGCTTAAGGGCTATATTGAGTATTTACTCAGTGCCTTGGTTATGTACAGCATATACCTGCATCCCCTATAGGGTAGAAATAAGACAGTCACAATTACTCTGATGATTCCTTTTTTCCCTTGGAAGAGAATAAAATGCTACAGCTCTTAACCAAATGTAGCACTCTATCCATTCTCCATCAGGCACCATCTTACCTCTTTTACCTGCCATGTTGGGGACCCAAAACTCCATCCATTTCTCACTTTCAACCCTTTTAAATTACCTTCTCTGGCAAGACTAGGTTAAAGAAATCAGGATCTAGGGAGAGCTACAACAGATCTAGACTGGAGGTATATATAGATGCTACATTTAGATCAACCTATGAAGGGTTAAGCTGATCTTAATGCCCATCTGTGATGTTCAGGGGATTTAAATCAGGCCAAAAATGGTGGACCCAATTTAAGTTAATTCACTTGAGTAAGTGAACTAACTTAGATTGGGAGTGAGTTAACCCAATCCAGTGAATGTCTGCACATGTTCAGAGTGTAGCTCTAGGACTGGGGAAACCCAGCTGCTCCCCATCCCCATCCCCATCTCCATCCCCATCCCCAGGCTTATATTCTTCCTACCTCCCTTTAATGCTATTTTTAGTCCCTGACCTATCCACCCTTGAAGGGACACCCTGCTCCCAGTGGACCCACCAACCCTGCAGATCCATCACCCTCCTGCCCAAGAACCTACAACCCCTCTACCTCCAATCCCACCTGCTCCTCACTCCACCCCAACTAACACTGGGTTCCCTGCACAGATCCAGACATAGGCAATAGCCTGTATGATGTTCCTGGTCTATGGTCATGCAGTTTAAATTAAGTCACATGGTTGTAGACTGGGTTCAGAAAATGTGTGTACACACCCTGGTTATTAGAGATGTTTCACTTCTGTTTGGCGACATTGGAGCTAAGAACACAAATTGACCCAAATCAACATTTATTTGTCTTCATTTTTGTTAAAACTTTCTCCAAGGATAACTCAAGGAATGAAGATGCTTACATGGAACACCTACAGTACTTGTCTTTGAGATTTCTGATGCATATCTGACAGCATGAAAACTATCACATTTTTTTAAAATTTACAAACCTTACACTTTAAAAATGTGTATGCCATAATACGAAAGCACAAGACAGTCTTAAAATCATCATATTTTAAAAGAATAGTAATAATAACTATTATTATTACTACTACTATTATTATTTTTATTGTTATTATTTATACGCTTTTAACATAACTTCTGCTTTCTGAATCTTTGCTGAAAGCCAGTAGTTAGAACTTTAATAAAAACATCACATATTGTGAGAGTTGGGATAAAATTATGAGATTTTCCAGTGATGTTTTCATGTACCTCTGCTCACAAAGGATTAGCAGTAAGGGGTTTCTAATGAAGGATTTTATTTGTCATTAGCGTGAAAATCACCAGGTTTTCTGACTGCTGAATAGTCAATGAACTTTTAAATAAATCTGTTCAATCATACTCTGTGATCTACAGGAGAAAATAAGGGCTTCTATACATTGATATCACATGTATGGATTCTGACCCCTACACATGTTATATAAGTTGTCACTAAGGTCCCTGGTAGACATTACACTTAAGGCATGATTAATCAGTTAATAATGTCTTAAGTATCAACCCAGCCACACATTCATGCAATTAATGATGTGATGAAGCAGGGAATAAGCCACAAAATTATTACATAAAATATGTGTAATCCTATTTTGTGTAATAATTTTGTGGCTGATTCCTATTGTACCATAAGTGAACATGTGGCTGGTGCACTCCTGGGGCTGGGAGTGCACTGGTGGTATGGTATGCTCCCCACCTAAGATATTTCAAGGCAATGAAAGGCAATAAAACTGGCTTCTTTAATACTAGTATTTTAAATCATGAGGCTAATAACAGTAAGAGAAACAGTAGGCGACCAAAAGGGACATTCTCTGGAGTGCCTGCCATTGTGGTTATAATTTTGGTACCCATAAAATGACAAAATAATATTATACCCTAAAACTCAGCTACATGAAAAGGCATGCAGTTGCTCTATTGCAAAATAATCTTTCAAAGAGGATAAATAAAATGTTCTTACTAGGTTTAGCACATAGCAGTTAAATTCTTGAGAATGATACAAATGCAGAGATAAACTATGAGAAAATTTTCAAATGCTTACAAGGGTGTTGAAGGACAACCTCCAGTGCAATTCAATAGGACTTGAATTCCTAAATCCCTGAAGTGCTTTTCAAAATCTGATCATTGGCCATTAAAATGTGACATATATACTCTATTTCTCTGTACAAAATTGAGCAATAGAATGTTTGCAAACCAAAGTATAACAGAAAGCAAATACTAATGTCTTATGCAGTTTCAAATTGCAAATAAAAAACTAGTGTAAGTTCAGACACCTGAAAAATATTATCTATGGTTAAATACAATTGAAAGAAAACCAATCTGTCAAGGGCCTTTTAAAGAGAAGCGGTGAAGAGCAGATATCTTCCTAACCTAAGCCCTACATCATGCCTTGTACTCATCAGAATATGCTTGTCCAAGTTGTAGAAGAAAATTCATAAGAACTTGCTTCTGGAAGAACACAAATAAAGCAGTCTTTGTTTTAAAAAAATGTAGGGAAAAGTTGTGATTGAAGCCTGTCTGAAGGCTATAGTTAAATTCTTAATACAGAAGAGATGAACAACCATTGCAATGCTATCTTGTTAAGGTTCCTTTTTGCTGTTAAGTAGTAAAAAGCCATCGTTATTATCAATATCTTTAAAAATATATATTTTATGTATTTGCTTGTTTATTTATGTATTTCTATTTGTGGCATAGCTAGTAATAAGAACCTGTGCTGGTTCTAAAAAAATAATGTAACAGTGGAAGGAACTGTATTTTTTAAAGTATTAAAATAACTCTTCTAAAAATATACACATGGAGCTTAATTTATATTTTTAGCACCTCTCTCCAAATTCCCCCCAAAATTTCCATAGGCTTCTTTAATTCAAATCTTCCCCAGCATAACAAATAATGCCAGGATGACTGGCTTAGAATTTTCCCTGTATCACTTGGTGCTAGCAAGCAAAGAAAGATGCTGGGTGGTCAGTTTACATTCCTGCAGGGGTTCAGTGTCACTCTTTCCTGGCCTTCCTTAATTAATTGACCAAAATCTGACTAACTTTCTATGAAGGAAAAGAGAAAAAATAGAGACCTGAGCATTGATAGCAGGTCAGTGTTTTATAACCTTGATAGGGAAAGTCAGGCTGGTAAAGCAGACTAAGTTTCGATAGATAGCCCTGTATCTAGTAAGAGAACAAACATTTAAATTATAATCCCAAATTGTCTGCAAATTAAATCCAGCAGAAGAAATTCTGCATTTCAGCCTTCCCTCCTCTCAGCATGTTTTGAATGTAGTCTGGTAAAATTTTGATTTTAAACATGAAAATGTATCCCATTATTCAAGAGGGAAACTACAGAACTAATGAAAAATCACAAATGCTAGTGGATGAGTCAGTGGTGGTGGGGAGGAAGGTCTGTAAATGACTTGGTCATTTGCTACTATAAAAAGATACTAACTGCTTCTCACATAAGTACACATGTACACTATACATATAAAGAGGGCTCTTCTTGATTTGGTGCAATAATTTTAATCCAGGAGCATGGGTGGATCTAGGATTTGAAAAGAGGGGTGCAGGTGGTGTGGTGTATCATATATAGCAACACATTTTTTTCTCTAGTTAGGAACTAAAGTTTTACTAACGTGCTGGGGATTAGGGATGTATTATTCAATTTATCATCCAAGCCAAAACAAATGTAACCGATTCTGTGGGGGCTGACTGCCAGCTCCAGGGTGAGGCAGCCAGCTGTTATCCCCCAGCCTGGCTTTGGACAGAGTGCTCCCTGTACCTGCACATAGGAGTGCCCTCACACACTCTACCATTACCTGACAATGCCCCTCACTGTGCTTTATGTATTGCTTCTGCCATTTCAGATTCCCCCCCTGCCCTGGCTCCACTCTGTCCCCTGTTATCCACATTTTCCTCATGCTCAGTTCCACTTTATCATGCCCCAAACCCAGTAGACCCCACCATCCCACTCATGCCCCACTGAGTCTTACCCTGCTCCCTCACTGTTCCCATGATTCCACTGAACCCTGCACAGATTCATCCCCATCACACCCCAGTCCCCTCACCATCACCCTCACACCGCCCTGGACCCCAGCCCCCTGCCACTCTGAGCATTCATAGTGTTTCTAGTGTAATCTAAATGTATATGAAGTTCAAATGTAAGAATATTCTGTAAGGACCTTGATACAAGAATTTGAAATCCATCCATGTACTTGTTAAGTTTATAAATTATGGTTAATTGTGAGTAAGCATAACTCAGTTGGCGATTCTGTTGCAAAACCAGGTGCAAGTTTAGTTTGCAAATCTAAGTTGTTCTAGTTCAAAGTCAAACTCTTGGGATATAACCCTGCATAAAGCACATATAAGGAAAAGTCTCCATTAGAAATTGGCCAAAGCTAATACCCTTTGAATAGTGTGTGTGGCTGAACTGTTTTGATTCAAAATCCAGGTCCAAAGTTTCATTTATTTCTTGTGTTCTGGGTTAGGTCCAAACTAGAAGAAACCTCTTTTCAGGTTTAGATGCAACCAGTCTCATGGGTACTTCCATGAGATTTTGGCACAGATGGAAGAAATCTCATGAGAACAGCTGATTTTATAAGATTTCTACAAATAAGGGCTTATGTCTTCTTTAAAAAGTACAAAATATTTGAGTTCTTTTAACTCTAAGCCTGATCATTGAATTCCTTTAATTGGCTTCAGAGAGTCCCTGTAGTTGTAGAACTGAGGAAGTTTTGTTGGAAAATGATGTGGATCCACTGTAGAGGTTTAGAATCATAGAAATATTGCATCTGCTCTGATTAGTGTCTAGCATTTTCCAACAAAACCTCCTCAGTTCTACAACTACAAGGACTCTCTGTAGCCAAATAAGGGAATTCAGTGTTCAGGTTTAGAGTTAAAAGAACTCAGTATTTTGTACTTTTCATATATCCAATACATAGGGAAGTATAATCCAGGAAACTGGCAATGATGAGGCCATTAGATCAGTATAGCTGTATATCTATTGCCCTTTTCCATCCACCCTTTCCCTGCCTCCTGCCCCATGCATGGCCCATGGGAGCCAATTGCAATACATTAAGAAGAACCAAAAAGGACTACTCTTTCTTATAAAAGGACTAGTCCTATAAGGGTTGTGTGATTGAACTATTCCTCATTCCAAAATGTAAGTCTTTAATATTCCATTGTCAGCAAGACATTAATTTTTCTAAGCATTGTTGGCAGAAATTGTATTAGTTTAACAAATGAATACATTTTCATCACTGTAATTTTGGTTTTTAAACAGCTAAATATTCTGGCCTTCTAGTATGGCCTTCTAGTACATTTTAATTCTTTGGATCATAAATGATGATTCTGGGTGGAAGTCTGGGCCCCAAATTTATCCAGATGGTGCTATTTCAGGCATGAAGGAGGAACTGTGCAAGTACACTGCAAAGGGAAACCAGTCAGAATAAACTTTTTCTCCTTAAAGTTGGTTTAATCATAGGAAGCACATTTTCATATTTTAAATTTTATCTTTATTAAAGGAGAAAATTGAATAATAGGGGTTATAATGCAACCATGTTTCATTTTGAATCAGTATAAGAAAGAACTTTTCTTTCATAATTCTAGGAGATTATGTTTGTTGTGCGGGAGGACCTTGGTATATGTGATGGTTATCTAAAATAGACATTAGCAGAAACAGATGTTGTTGGAATTTTTTTAAGGAATAGCATTTCTCCAGAATAAAGGATATAGAAACCAAGAGGAAACATATTTGTTCTGATACACATGGTTTCTATAGCTGGCCAACTAAATTAGCATTTTACGATTGCCAGATTTGTATCCCTTGAAACAATAGATATGGAATCAAATGCTCATTGAGGGAAAACACTTGATGGTGACATCAAATGTAGGCCTTGAAATTTCCCACAGGTTTGAATAAGCACAGGCAATTCTTTTACTGGACCCTAAAAAAGAAATATATTATAAATGTGCTAGATTTGGAGCTCAAATGTAAATGCTCAGTAGCAAAGTATGAACATTAGCTAGTTAAAAAAGAAAAAGATCAGGAGATTTTTCTGGGGAAAAAATCATAGATGTTTTAACTTTTGATCAACTAGCAAACAAAAGAGAAAGGAAAAAAAGATCATTAGCACAAATGCTGTATCAATTAAATTTATCCACGGAACATTTGAGAACTGATAGAAAAGAATGATTTCAAAGTGACTCTAATTTCTGTCAGTTGTGATGGGAACAGTGGACTAGTTAAGGGTTTGATAGTTTGAAATGCGCTGTACCTGTAGTTCCTATTGCCTTCACTTTGAAGATGGACCCTACGTTAGGCCACATGCAGACATTCAGTTTTTCCTGGGGCAGTTGTTGCTCTCCCAGGAAGTCCCTCCAGGATTCCCAGGAATCCCTCCAGGTGGATTAAGGGAGCCGAAAGAGCATGCTGAGATGTGTGCATAGCCTCCCCCAACCCCTGCATTGCATCAGCACTGTAGGCTGTCTCATCTTCGGTGGCTCATTATTCAAATGTCTATTCAGGTGTCTCTCATAATTTTTCCTACTCTTAGAACAAACCAGAAGAATTCTCCCAGATCATTTGAATGTGTGTATGCAACCTTAGTAGGTGGCAATAAATATGAAAACCAAGAACTCCAAAGAGGAGAGAGAAATGGAACATTAGGACCAAGTGGATGGAAATATTATCAGAAGAGAGTGAGTTCAATGTGGAAACATACAAATTAAAATATTTGGTGAAAAATAATACCAAATATTGATATATTCAATGGAAAGCAGAAACTTGGAAAGTAGTGATGCCAAAACAGGAACAGAGCGATAATGGATAGCATTAGAGCTGAACTGCCAATGCAATATGGCAGTAAACAAGGCCAATAAGACTTTGGCTCACATACCTGGAGTCATTCAAAGAGTAAGGAGATGATACTGAATTTTTTGGGGGCTACATCTGGAATACTGCATTTAATTCTCAACACTTCAATACTGAAGAGACATTCACATTTTGGATGCAATTCAGAGAAGCACTAAAAATAATTATTAGGATTAGATTTATGACAAATGTTTTAAAATAACTAGATTCGCATAGCTTTGCTAAGACATAGATAGTTAGCATATTTACTGGAAAACAGTATCTTGCTGGAATCCTATGATCCCTGCTGACTTCCTACCCCTGGGGCAGGGGGCTGGACTTGATGATCTTCCAAGGTGCCTTCCAGCCCTAATGTCTGTCTGTCTGTCTGTCTGTCTGTCTATCTATCTATCTATGTTAAATTATGTGTGGTTCAAGCACACATAATTTAGAACTATGATCTCAAATTGAGAAAGGGAAACTCTAGGGTTAATAACCAAGGAAAAAGTCCTAAGAATAAGATACATTAGGTGGAGGAAGAGTCTACCGAGCAATATAGTGGAAGCTGATCACTTGGTAAAGAACATTATTGTAGGAATCAATTCTACACTTCCAGAGTGATTGGCTGGAATGACTACATGAATTTTTTACATCTCCATTTTCTATGAGACTTTTATTTAGCACAAGAGGGAAAGAGTGAAGATTATGTAGAGGTTGGTCTCATGCAATTACTTCTTTTACTGAATAGAGATAAACTAAATAGAAACCATTAGCAACTACCCAGAAAACCGGATTGGTCCCTGTTTATGTCTTTTATTCAACCAAACAATGTTATTTATTTATTTGTTTATTTTAAAGAACTACTTTATTTATGAAAGTGAAACGCACTTTGATGAAAGCAAATTAGTTTTATGGGTAACCAGATCTCACCTAAATAACTGATAGCACAGCAATATATAATGGATCAGTAAACAAATTCAGTTGAGGCTTGATGAGAACTATTCTGGGAAAACCAGCAGGAGTACAATAATAGGGAGGAAATCTTCATAGCAAATTCTTCCAATTCATTCCAGATTGGTAAGGTTTGTGTTCTGCTTTTTCCCACCTGGAACAGGCCCCTGTGGTACCTGTGGGCAAAGTGGGAATGGTGGTACAAAGGCAAGTAGCTTCTTTCCTCAATAACAATAAAATTACACAATAATAAAAATTAACATTCTGATGTGTATGTACAGAATACTAGGGGAAACATAGCTAACGTTAACTTTAATCCATTTTGAATTAATCAGATTTGTTTCCTTAACATTAACAGAGAGATCAGCTTAATGTCGAATTCAGTCCATTGCATTCAGACCACTAAAACATTATTCCTAAAACACTATTCAGACCACTATTTTGACTTGCAGTTGGAATTGATACCTAACTTTGATATATACTAGTGTTTGTAAGATGTTTTTTGTATGGGAGTATAGACAATTTGTCTTTTTCTCCCTTTTCTCTTCTCTCTTTCCACTTCCCTGCTCCCACAGGAGTTTATAATATATGCTTGAGTGGTTTGGAAACACGGCTTCTTTGAGCTTCTTATTAATGCTGTTCAGGGCATTTATTTGGAGAGATCTTGTGGGTCTGATGCAGCTGACTTCCCTTCTATTTTGCAAAGACCTCAGTGCATCACCTCTGCCATGTATAGTATCATTTACACCCACTGTTAGATTAGAGAATTCAGTCCATGTTCCTTCTGAACTCCAGAAGGAAACTTTTAAAAGTGGAAATGTTTGAAATGTTTTGTAGTTAAAGAATTTTTTACCGTGGTTTCTTACACAGTTGTTTTTGGGTTAAGAATTCTTTCTGTCAATTTAAGCTTGACAGTGTAACAAATCTGAAATAGGATATAAAATTCTAAGTCAACTACATAGACTGTTTTTGCCATTCAGTCTTGGTCTGCCTGGATTTTTTACCATGCAGGTCTCTGAAAGCAGCTATTAATATCATTTAAGGAACAAAATGTTCATATTTTTGTAACAGTAAATCTGTTCACTCTAAAATGTCAGTTTTTTCATTATAAGACTTTTCCCCCTGCATTACTATTGTGTGCAGAAACTTTACATTTATGCCTCCTCACACAGATATCAGGCACTGAGATTTGTGTTTAGCCGTGAGAGTTGTGTCAGAAGCTGCATGAAAGGTTGATGAACCTAAATGAAAATAGACTGCACATAAAAATGAACTGTAGCTTACAGATGGGTTGTAAATTTGGACAACATAAGATTGTAGGTATGAGTAAATTTTGTTTAGTTTGTTAAATACTGAGAGAATTATGGAGTAATATTAATAAAATATTATTGGTATTGTATGTTTCCTCCCTGAGAACCTATTCAAAATCCTTTTGAATACTTGATATAGGAAAACAAAAGGAAATTTAATACTTATAACAATATGGTATAAATCTCATTTCAAGTTTTCTTTCTTTATTTTTGTCTTTTTCATTTTTTATTTTATCTTTATATAAAATAAAATTGTCTGGCACTAATTTTACCACTTGTAGATGCATACAATCAGAGAAAAAAGTAGGTCATCCAAAAAGATGAGCTTAACTGTCAGAAATATTATTATACATGTATATCTGACTGAACTATCCATTCAAGATGTGGTCACTGTACTATTAATAAATATTGTAGGAATGATAATTACAGAGAATCAGTAAATTATCCTATAGGTATCACTGCATTCCACTCATTCCTGGCATGCAATCTCTCAGAGACAATTAACAGTTGTAAACTGGGGCAACTCCTAAGACCAGGGCTCTGCCGCAACACTCATGAATCACCTCCCCCGTGGAATGGACCTTGGTGGATGGATGACTCTGGGGTATTACTTGTTCAAAAAGGTTGTGGAGGGGTCTCTTGTGTCTAAAATAGGTGGAGAACTACAGCAATGAAAGTGCAGCTTGTGATCAGCATTGCGTTACCTGAATAAAGTGTTGGAGCAAACCCAGGTTTCTCAGTTCCTTGGTGTGTACTCTATATACTCTACTAATGGGAAAATGTGGGCACATGTTAATTTTTATTCAATTCTATTACTGTGAATTCAGCATGGAACATGGTGCTGGTCCAGGAGCTCAGGAAGAATGTTGGCTCTTCCCATTTATTTAGCATAAATGGTTTTTGCATACTGTTTCAGCCATCTTAAGTTTGAAAAAATATGCCAAAAGGCTCTTCCCATTACTATCATGAATCACCAGGAAACATTAGGTGGCAGTTGAGATGCCTGTATCCTTCAACTGGATAGTTTTTCTGCTTGAAAAGAAGCTTAGAAACTTAGGTGTGGACATCGAGGAAACTTCAGAGTCCGAAATGGAGGCACCTGATGATTTAGACACTGAATGCATTTAATGACTGATGGTATAGGGCCAATTTGAACCACTCTTCAGTTAAGTTCCACCTAAATCTCATTTTGCTACTTATGAAACCAAGTTGAATCTTGGCCACAGTGCCTATTAGGATTTGTCGTGCATATGTCATGCATTAGGACCTGATCCTATGATGCTGTACCTTCTCCATCCCAACAGGCATAAGCCATGATCTAACTCAAACTTATAAGCAATACCAGAACTGATTTTAAGTTTGCAAGAGGAGGTAGAAAGCTTATTTAACCCTGAAAAAATGAATGATTCTGACATAATGTCTGTGCCATATTTGAATGAAAATCTTTTCACCCATATATCAGTTTTTAACATAGCCTCTGTACAAATGTTTGTGTGTCAGGCTGAAAACCACACAGAAAATACTAAATAGGAGCCAAGGGAAGGAAAAAGTATTGGATTTATATAATTTTAAGAACATTATGTTTCTAATACTAAAGGAATTCTTGTTAATGTAAAACAAATGCTGTAAACATGATACAAAATTTAATACGATAAACTCTCTTATATCTAGCCATAACAGTAGCCTAGTGTTTGTCTTATTTTCAACACCTGTTACATCATAATTCAAACAAAGTATTTCTGCATTAGAGAACCTCCAATATTACTGATGTAAGAAAATAGACAAAGTAGATAAAACAGCAATTTTTGCAAATGTTCAGAAGAGTTTCTAAGGGCACCGACAAAAGTGACAATTTTTGCCCAATCTGGCCACAGAAAGTGGTTTATAGCTGTGATCAAACACAAGTGCAGCACTGCAGACAGCTTAAAAAATGACCAGTTGAGTGAAAATCTGAACAGTCATTCAGATGAAGATGTTTCAAAACATAGCAGTTTTTGTAACTTGTGTCTGCCTGCCTCCCAGCCTCTCTCTCTTTTCAGAAAGGGAGGGAGAAATGGAACAGAGGGAGTTCAGTCTTTGGTTTTTCAGCTCCTGCTGGAGGGTGGGATGGCTATATTGGAACTCCACTGAGATAGGCTCCAATGGCCTCCAATTCACCCACCCTACCTTCCAGCCCTGGGTGGGGAGCCCCTAGAATGAGCTCCCTCTGCTGTAGGGCTGTGAGAAGCTTTGTATGGTGATTCGATTTTGAGGAGATTCAGCCTGATTTGGTGGCTGAATCTCCAAATCCACATAGACTCAGGGGATCAATTAAAAGGTCTGAATTGATTCAGAGAGCTTCGGTGATTCGGGCAATCCCTGCCTGCTGCAGCAGGGAGCTGGACCTGGACTCTGAGCTGGTAAGTAGGGGGTGGGGGAGGGGAGGCTGAAGGAGTGGAGAGGGGACCATGGGGGAACCCCTGCTCCCCCAAACACTGCCTGCTACCCCAGCCGTGCCATGGCTGTCCCTCCTGCTCCAGCTTCTGGCCCTTTGGGAAAAACCCCCCACTAACCAGGTGCTGCTGGGTGGTGGTGGGGAAATCCCTGATGCCCCCCACTGCCCCATACTACCACAAGCCCTGCAACCCCCACCCTCTCCCCCAGGCCCCTTTTGACTGCACCACCCACCTCAGCACTGGCCCTTTAAGAAAAAAAACCAAAACCCACTGCTGCAGTGGCCTTGGAGCTTCTGAGGGCTCATGCACAGCCCCCCACGTAGTGCAGGGCAGTGGGGGGTAGTGGGGCTCACCCCCCTGCCAGGCAGGAGCCAGTGATTCAGGGCTCTTTTCAAATTATTTTTTATTAAATGGTTGGAGCTGGGGCAGGCTGGGCAGCCATGGGGGGGGGCTAGGAGAGTGGGTGGGCATCAGGGTGCTCATGACAGAGCCCCCCACATGGCGTGGGGCAGTGGGGGGGCAGCAGGGATCCCTCCTCCCATTCTGAAAACAGGGCAAACTAGGAGGGAGGAAGAGCCATTGCTAAGGGAAACCAGCTGCGGGCTGGCAGCCAGCAACTAGATTCCCACCCCCCGGAACCAACAATGAACTTCTGTTTGGTCCCAGGGACTGCTTTAACTCAGAACGCTTACTGCAAAGTGTTCTGAGCTACAGCTGGGAGGTGCACTGTTGTCTTCACCCTAAATTTTGCAAATAAAGCCCAGGCTAACTCTGACTTCAGTGACAGTTGCAGGTACTCAGCCATTCTAAAATCAGGGTATATTTATTTAGATGTCTATTTCTAGACACCTGAATTTGAAAAATGTTTTCTCATATCTGAGGTTTATCTTCAATAATTACTAAAGTTATTTTATAAATAAAAGGCACCAGAACTCCAGGTATTGTAGCACAACATTTTGCCTTGTCACAAGCTTATTTCACTGAGGTTCTGAATTTCAACATTTATAAAAAAGCCCTATTGATTAAAGGTGACTTAAGTGACATATAGGCTGCATCCACATAAGCAGGGGCAGGTGTCTGTAGCAGCACAAACAGTAGCAACACAAATTTGTGCCATTACTTTGTGCTGCAGTGCATGCCCTTGCTTATAGATATTATTTCAAAGACATGAGGGCTGGAAGGGACCTCAGAAGATCGCTGAGTCCAGCCCCCATTTATGCAGTTTGCAGCGGGACACATTGTCCTGCTGCTTCCTGTGCCACTCCCTGGCTGGCTGGAGTGCAGGGTGCCTTGAGATGGGGGAGCAGATAGCCCTGGGCTTGCTGCTTCTCTGCCTCTGCATGCCTCAGTGTGAGGGCTCCACTGTGGAGCCCATGAACAATGCCACCCCGGTGGCTGGTGGGGCATTGCAACTGCCCATACGTGGCTGTGGCAGAGGTGGGGGCATGGCAGTGGCAAGCTTGGGCATTGGAGGGTGGTCGGTGACAGCACTTCTCTCAGGGGGGTGCACTGCCAACCTCAGGGGTTGCATGTGCACCCACAAGCACCGCCTATGTGTCACCAATGGTGAAGCCCCTGTGCTAGGCAAGTGGAGCCCCCATCTTGAGGCACACTACACCCTAGCCAGCCTGCTTCCCAGTCTCCACATGCTGCTCCCTGGCTGGCTGGGGCACAGGGTGCTTCAGCATGGGGCACTCCTAGGCTGCCTGTTTCCTTGTCTCTGCACTTGTCCCAGCATACTTTGCACTGCTTTTTTTTTTAAGGTTTTATTTTGCTACTGGGAAATCCTGGTAGCAAATTTTGCCCCAGAACTACACAGAATATGTGGTTTGTGGCATGACAAAGAGGTTTGCTATGCCACAAACCGCATGTGCCTGCATGTCTGGATTCATTCAAAATGGGCTGAGTGGCCATATCCAGACAAGCAGCCATGTGATACCTCAGACTTTCTGCAGTGGCACAAACTGCACATTCAGGTGTTCTCCATGCTGTTACCCCTGGATTTTCTGGGGTCAAAAAATCCCACGCAGAAAAAAAGTGGGAAGGTATATGTGGAGGCAATGCATGCTGCCCAAAAGCTGAGCCTGGCTTGCCAGAGGTATGCTCTGGCTGCCAGCCAGGTTCCCAGCTGCCCCTTCCCTGGCCCCCAAGAACCCAGGTAAGACTGATGGGGCCACCACAGTTGTTGGTCCCAGCCTCCCCAATCCCACCTGGGGTAACCACCTGGGGTAACCTGCCATTTGCCAGAGGGCATGGGCATTCCCTGACAACAAGTAGCAGTGGCTCAAGGTGTACTGCTGCTTCTTGTCCCCAGGGAAACAAACATCCACGCTCATGTGGACATGGCCAGGTGGCATGGCAAATTTGATTCTGTTTGTGAGGAGCTGGGCAGATAGAAATGTAGACTTAGTAGCAGAGGTCATGTCCACAAGAAAAATTTACCATGCTCATCAAACATGCTGTGATGCTCCAGGTAGGTTGACTCCTATAAACTAGAAGCAATGTATTATAGCTAGAGTTGTGGGTGTCCTGCTGGTTTTAGGAGGTCCCCTACCAAGTATGATTGGGGGACACTTCAAATGAGTGTATAAGCTTACTTTGCAGGCAGAACCAGAGTCTTTCATCAAGTGGCTGAATTTGCTTTAAATGCATCCTGCATATTACCACATCAAGATCTAAAACAGGAACCCATGTACGCAGTGACTCTTCCAGGTAACCCACAAGGAACATGTCTCTTGGCTAAAGCATTAGAAATGGCAACAAACTTGTTTCTGCTGGAATTTTCACTATATGTATTTACAATCCAGTAATTTTCCATGTGTAGGAAAGAGAGTTCACTGAGTATATTTCATTGGTGCTAGATGTATGCAGTCACTACACTGCCTTCATAGAAAATGGCACTCAAAAGACCTGCGTGCAGTTCTTTGTATTGGGCATATATATATATATATATAAAAGAGTAATGGAAGAGAAAAGATCAAAAACAAAGCAAAGGGTTTCTAAGTTACCTAATGAAATATTTTGATTGACTTGAACTGATTTCCATTTGGAAAGATTAGTTGTGAAGGTTTTCAACTTCTCACCTTGATTTGGGACAGAAAAAACATTTTTGACATCTTGAAAAAAAAATGGAGACAAGAAAATTGTCTCCAACCCAGCGCTAAATAAAATAAGTTGTAAAAGCCTTTGTAAAATGGCCCCTTGCCAAAACAATTTAATTTTGACCTCCAGCACCTGAGTTAACTGCACCGAACTGTGGGGTGACTTTGTTATATAAATAAATATATACTAGAGCTAAGCTGAGTCTGCCAAAGAAATTTTGAATTAAGGTTAAAAAAGCAAATGAGGGGGAGTCAGGAAATTAGAAGATTGTAGTTAAAAGAAAACCTAAATATCAGAAGTGTAGAAATCCTCAATTACATTTCCAAGGCCTACTTTTTACTTTGACCTTTTATTCTTGATTATCCTCTCTTTCCTGCTGGAAGAATGCTACTGGTGCTGCTTGAAATAATCTTGTTGTATGTGTCATTTACAATATGGTGTTTTGTTGAATGAACATAATATATATCTATCTCTGTGGTCTGCATTTCTGCTTCTTTACCTAATGCGTAGGGAAATCCTGACCTGTGTACATGAACTCGAACACATGTGTATATGTGTGTGTGTGTGTATACACACACATCTATATACATATATAGCCCTAGGCTGGCTGTGTACAAGTATGTACTAGATGTATATATATGTGTACACACACACAAATGTATATAAGTCAGTACTCCTAGATATAGGTATAGTATATATATATATATGTATATCTATCTACAAGCTTTATGTACTGAAGAGTGGAAAGCCTTTAATTTAATCTGAAGCATGGGGATTTCATAAATACTGGGGGAAAACAGGGCTGGATAACTATTTTATTGTGATATGCTGATTACTTGTGAAGTCTTATATACATGGAGCTCTCATGTAATATCTTGTGCTGTGTAGCCCACTCAGTCACTGGGTGGTTTCACAGTTCATGATGGTGCAGCATTTATAGTCTGCTTACTTGTCAGACAGACTGGAACCACAGTCCCTCTCCCAGCACCACGTGGTGAAATGTGGTTCTGCCCTACCACCAGTGCTGGTCTGTGGCTCAAAGGCCAAAACTGATGCTACACCTGAGTGTTTCCATCAAAGATTATTGGGAATAATAAAGGAAAACAAATGGCTATTAGAAAATAAAAAACTGTTAATGGAATATTTAGTTCTGTACAAATCTAAGTTTGTGCAATAAAAGATATTTTGGAATGTGTAATCAGAAGTCTTGGGGAGGTGATATCTTTTATTAGACAAACTAGATAACTACAAAAAAATCTTTATTTGTAAGCTTTTGGGCACATGAGCCCTTCCTCAGGGATAGGAGAGTGCAAGGATTGTAAAATTTCTCCCAGGTGGAAATGAAAATTCATATTTCACAGGAATGCTAAAAGGTGGTATAAGATCTCCTAACTGTAAATGAAAACTTCATAATTTTACAAGAAAGAAGAAAAATTCAGCAGCTTGAGACCAAACCAAATTTGCATACACCTAGAGCAGTTTTAGTGAAAGAGAATTTCCTTGCCCAGGAGAGCCTTCCATTACCCATCCTCCTGTGAAGTATAAAATATCTTAACAAGAAAGAAGCATAATTCAACATCTGGCTTGCCATCACACAACTCTGAAGTAATTAGACTGCTCCAACTTTTTTCTGAGCCCATTTTGCCTAAAATGAACTTCTCCGACCAGGAGATCTTATACTACCTTTCAACTCTCCTGTGAAATATGAAATTTCATTTCCACCTGGAGGAAATTTTACGATTTTTGTAGTCTCCTATGCCTGAGGAAGGGTGCATGTGCCTGAAAACTTGCAAATAAAGAATTTTTTTTGCAACTATCTAGTTGGTCTTATAAAAGATATCACCTCCTCAAAATTCTGATTACCTTTGCCTGCAGACCAACACATTTACAACATGTATCCCTGAACTTCTGGAATGATGAGTTCATCTACAACTAAGATCCTTACCTTGCTAAGATACTTATGACTTACTGCCTGCTGAGGCACTGATTCAGTATTTGACCATGCGTTACAATATATGGACACTACTTTGATATCTTCAGGATCTGTTTCTTTATATATCACTTTGTTAGCAAGTATACAGTGCAGCAATGGCTGCTCCACGAATGGATCATAGCTGATCAGAGATTCTGTGTGTCTGCTTCTCCATCTGTAGCAGGTGAAAAAGACACTGTATTGGAAGTGGAGAGCATTTATGTAGAAACCATTTTACATGTGGTCCTGGTGTGGCACTAAGCACTTTAATTAGCGAGTTGTGCTAATTAAAAGCATCCGTGTATCACATGTATCAGCATCTCTGTATGTCTCAGCACTGAAAAAATGGCGGTGTAGTGCTTTGAACTAATGCTCATTGGATGTGCTTTATTTCAAAGCTTGCTGCTGCCTTTTTGTCAGTGTAGAGATGCACAGTGATGCTGTACAAGTGATACATGAGGCTGCCGGAGAGCATCAATTGCTGTGCTCCAGCAGACTTGATTAATCGAATCTGCTCCCTGCATGTGTGTAGAAGCCCTTAAAAAGAGATGTCCCTCACCAAGAGTGGATATGGGGGAGGTGCAGTTGAGTTCATTGTACATGTGCAACAAACCAAAGGGGAGTGTAGCTGCATGCCCCTCATCCAACTTGTGGATCTATTTGTACCCCTCACTCCAATCCTGGCTGATAGGAGAGTCTACCCAAGTTCAGCTTTAAGGGCTCCTTGATTAAAGAAGGTCTTGATATGGAAGCAGTGATAAGGTTCTAGATGTTTCTAAAACTGCAAATCTATCTTGTGGTTTTTGTCCTACTTGCCCTTTGGCTTTAAAAATAGTTAAACTGGGGAACTTGAGGGAGATAGTGCAGTGTCCTGTGGCTACAGATTTGTTTGCTAAACCCAGCTGGTTTTGTAATGCATATGTAGGTCTGAACAAAATATTCTTTGCATTGTAGTTAGCCTGTCTATTTGGGGAAGTTTATTTCTAACAGATGGGAGTAATTTTTACCAAATACTATAGAGGAGTTAGACATTTACCTATACACACAAGCTCATATACAGGGCATTGGAAACCAAATGTATGTCATCTGCCTTCACTGGCATCTTCCAGTTGTCAGGTGTGTATCAATCAAGTTTAGATTATGCTTTGTATGGGATGGTTTGATAGGGATGATCAGGCAGGGGGCTGGACTAGATAGAGATTCCTCTGGATGTCCCTTCCAGACCTGTTTGTCTATGACCCTATGACTATGACTTTTGTTCTTTGGCAGCTTACTGCTATGCACTGAATTCTTTCTGCAAATGTCACCCTTGGGCCCTCAGTTGCTAATTGTAAACTGGTAAAACCCTTTATAATCCTTGCACACTGCCTATTGTATTGGAAGCCAGATTCTCTCTTGCTCCAGTTATGGCAACTCCACTGAGTTCAAGAGAATTTGGACCTGTATGCTCTTTTAATCCACTTCTCTAACTTTATGCCTTCTCGTGTTGTCTTGTCAAACTCTTGCATGCTTTGCAGGTTCTAATATGGTGTGTATTGCTGCTAAGAGAGATAAACAATACAAATATTATTTTAAATTACTTACTGAAAAAAGATAAGCAAAAATCTTATTTTGCTGAGGATATCAGGAACTTCGTTGTATTCACAGCACACTCAGATCTAAAAATTAAAGATGTCAAATTAAATTACAGAAAAATTAAGGCAGACTCTAATTTGAATATTAAAATGCCACTTTCAGTAACAGTTTAAACCCTGATGGAGCTGATATAGTTTCTTATAATCTGAGCTTTGAGAATAAATAAGTACAAACTACAACAGTCTCTTTTGCAATCCTGAACTACACTTGCAAAAAACCTGAAAACAAAAATAAACTCTATGACTTTAAAGACTTCCATCTCTTCCTTCTCCTCCACTTTATTTTTAAGTCATAGATTGTAAAAAATGAAGGAAATTCAAGAATTGGAAAGGAGAATGGCCAGATGAAAAAACAAGAAACATAACTTCAACAGATGGATTCACATAGTTTATACTTTACTTCTCTCACTTAAAAAATGAATGGAATGTTCCATTTGCAGAAAGATCTATACTGTATTTAGGTCAGATTAAGTGATAACAACTGTGCTCTGTACGCTTTGTACAAATTTTGCCAAAGAATGTTCATATCCCTTATTGGCAATGTGATGATGATGGACAGGACTGAATCTTAAGCAGAAAAATAAACAGTCCATCACAAAAACTTATAAAGAACTTCTGTCTATTTATTACATATTTATTCATATACAACCTTAGGCCTCTGGGCATCTACCAGGTGAATGAAAATGCAGAGATGACAAGTTGTCCCTTCACTAAAGAATCTTGAGGATCCATGTAATGTTCCATCCCTGAGTCATGGGGGTAAGGGGAAGAAGGAAATTCAAGGAAGGAGCCAGCCATTGGGTCGAATAAACTGAAACCTGAGAAATCATATATGAGAGCACCATCAACCAGAGGAACAGCACTGACTAAAGGACTGATTATGATGTATCAGAGTGTTGGCTCTTGGACATTCTCCTTCCTGTGCTGATTGGCTACTTGCTCCATTTTCTTTGGTCCCCTCCCTGACTGTGTGTACACTCCTGCCTCACTCGGGAACACTCCATACGCAGACCCTCTCTTTCCCTTTCCTACCTTTTTCTGGACCCTTTCTCCCTCGTTTTTCTCCCTGCAGTGGCCCCTCTTCCTCCATTTATCTTCCTATATCATACTCACCCCACAAATGCTGGGCTAATTCAATTCATTGCTTGCATGTTGATGAACAACAGCCTTGATAAAGCAGGAGAACAGAAATGCCAGAAGGCAGGACAGCTAGATATGATACGCATTCTTTAAAAATCTATTTTGCTTTAAACTAATATCTTGTATTGCATTAAATAACAGACATTTAGGAAAAAATGCCCGAATATAGATGCTTAAGTAGGCACCCGGAGACACATTTAGGCCTGACTGAAAGCAATAGGAAAGGTAGATGTTTAGCCCCTTTGATAATCAAAATTTAGTTGCTTAAAGAGATATTTAGATGTCTACTCCTAGACATTCATACTTCTATGTTTTGGCCATTATTTTTAGGTATTTTCTGTAATTTTACAATAAAGTTTAGTAAAGAACATTTCAAATTACAGATATCCTGGAAGCTACCACCCTTGAAATCCTCATTTTTTAAAGTTGTCCTTTTACAATCAACATAGCTGTTGATTTCTAGGAAATCAGTACTGGATGCCTTAATATCCAGCTCTTCTGTGATGTGTAGAATAAATCACCTGCATCAGTAAATCTAGGGGTATCTTGCTGCATGGACTTCCAGATACTATGGGTAAGAGGCTTTTGTTTTGCTATGCACAGCCTCCAGTCCCTTGAAAGGAATGCTTAGAGTGATCCTTCCTAGAGGCTCTTGTTTCATTCTTTGGCCTTTCTTTAGAAGGATTTAATGTGGCTATAAGCATAGATTGGGATCAGCAACCTTTTAGAATGGTGGGCTCATGCTTGTGACCTCCCTGCCATTATGGGCTGCCTATCCCTCTGCAGCACCTCAGCACTCCCTGCTCTGTGCCAGAGACTGGTTTCCTGTGCTTCTTCAATGTAATACTGAGCATTTCCAAAAGTCATGGCCATTGTCAATGGGGAATGGTTAATACTGCAGCAAGGGTGAGCAGAGCTGTAGGGGTGGAGCAGAAGAGAGGCTAGCCTTCAGCGCAGAGCAGAGTGCTGGACTGGCAGTAGCAAATTGTGAATATGGCTCCTTTAAAGCTCACACTGCTACATGTTACCAATTCCCCTCCTCCTGGGATGAATCAGAGTTTGCCAATCCTTGCTATAAAGCAGGGGCGTCCAGCCTTTTTGAATGTGGGGCCAGATCACCAACTTTTAATCACCCAGTGGGCTGGCGAGCCATATTCAAAGACCTCACAGGAAGTGGTATCACATCAAGAAGTGATGTCACGTGACCTTTGACACCAATGAAGATACAGGAAGTGACAATGAAATGGGTCTGGAAATGTGCCTAGGGAAGTTGTGGTTTTCAGAAAGTATGTATGTTTGGTATGGCTTAGGAACAGGACATCATTTTTTCTGTGCAGGGGTTGGACTAGATTAGGGCTTCCCAGCTGACTACCTGCAGGCCACATGTGGCCTGCAAAGGGCCAGGATGTTGCCCACAGTCGATATGGGGTTTGCAAGCAGTTAGGTATATATGGCATGAGCCTGGGCAGCCACCTCTCCCACTTCTGTGCAAGGGGGAAAGGCCTGTGGGCGGGGAGGAGTGGTCCATATCCTGCAAATGTAGCCTGCATGGCTGAGGATGGGGGTCTGCATGCTGCTGGAGCAGCCTGTGCAGTGAGGGGGTCCTAGGGGCCCACCCCCACAACGTGCAGCCTGTGCAACACATGCTGGTGTTATCTGGGGCCCACAGCTTCACCAGTTCTGAACAGCCCTGGACTAGCTTATCCTTGAGATCCTTTACTAACTCAATCATGGTCATTGTGGTTAATTAAATAGAAATTGTAGGCATATACTGCAGAGACGTGGAAGAGATCTCAAGGTGAAACTAGTTCAGGGCTGTTCAGATCTGCTGAGGCTGTGGGCCCCAGATGACACCAGCATGTGTTGCACAGGCTGCATGCTGTGAGGGTAGGCTCCTAGGGCCCCCTCACTGCATGGGCTGCTGAACTGCTAATGAAGTGGCTGGATGTAGAGAGCCTCTGGGCCGGGCTCCTCCTGCCTCTTGCCCAGCCTGGCTCCGGCAACCATGTGCTCCACAGCCCCGGCCTGGCCCTGAGGCCCCCCCAGCTCCCTGCGGGAACTTACCTCGTGCCTCCATCCACCATGCATGTGGGCAGGGCACGGGCCATGCTGCAGCTCCCCCGGCCATGTGCCAGGGGCAAGGGGTGGAGCCAGAGAAGAAGTTGCACGTGCTGTCCCCAGATCATCTAATTAGGCACGGCTGGGGCAGCCCCATGCCACGCAGCCCTCAAGGCAGCAGCAGCAGGACCTGGCTCACTGATGAGCCTGGCCCTGTGGGGGTAAGTAGCTCCCCTCCCCTCGCTGCCAGCTGGGGCCCATGGGCTGGCCCTGCCCACCTCACCTGGCTGCCACAGCTCCATGCTTGGTGGCAACTCTGAGGTGGCAGCTTTATGCTCTGTGGTGGCCGCTCCGCACTCGGCAGTGGTTTCGCGCTGCCACGCCTTCGCACTCCGGAGCCTGACACAGCAGCTCCACGCTGGTGGCTCCTCACTTGACAGTGGCTCCATGCACCGCTGTGGGTCAGATAAAATGGCTTGGTGGGCCACATGGTGGCCTGCAGGCCATATGTTGGACAAGCCTGCTATAAGAGGTCCAGCCCTACAGTCATTAGTCATGCAGTAATACCTTTTTATAAGCACTATGGCTAAACAGCAGAACTACATATTGCAATAAAGACAAAATATAATATTTTTCTGGGTGGTTACAGGAGTGGGTTTCCTCTACAACAGCACACATTGGTGTTTGTGGTTAGATACCAAAACTATGTTAACAGTAATAGTATGAATATTAGGAATATCCATATATTTTTACTTTCAAAGAAAAATGATTATTATAGCAAAGCAATTTTGGAGGCTCAAAATGGTGGCATACCAGCTTAACAATCCTTATGTGATTCTTCATATTGACAGGAGTTATTAATTTGAATTGTATGAAGGTGATGATGGCAATGTCTCCATGGAGGAAATTTTGCAGTGGAAAGTATACGGAGCAGAGAATATTTGCCCACATCTTAAATATGAACATGCAAGACAAATGAGGAAAAAGATTTTTTTTTAATAATATAGCTTGAAAAAACAGTATGTAAGAAATTATATGTAGAAAAATCTATATATAGTACCAAAGGGGGATCCCCATTCAGTGCCAACAAAACATTGTGACTATGAATGCTTATAGAAAACTAAAGCTCCCCATGCAAAAACAGATAAAAACTTCTAGACCAAACTTCTTTTCAAGCATGTGCCATCCAATGACCTCCCAATAAAAGATGATTGAGTAAAACAGAAATCTGTATTCAGCTACACTACTGAATATTGTATGTTAGTTTATTAATATATACTATTAAACATGATCCAAATAATTTAAGATATTCCCAAGTGTAATTGTTACTTTGAATACTGTTTTTATTTTACTGCATATGTTTATAGTAGGGTGTAGGAGTGCACTGATAGAGATTTTTTGGGCTGATACTGATGGTTGATTTTTAATGAGCCATATCGGCCAATACCAATCCGAGTCAGATATACAGCCCTGCAGCATGGAGAGCAGCATCCAGCTGGTAAGTCTGTTGTGAGGGAAGGGAGAAGGGAGGAGGGAAGGGACATGAGGGCAGACTGAGGCCCCAGCAGTGAGGGAGGGAGTGGGGCTGGCACTGGGGCTGGGGCATGGGCAGTGACAGGTGCCCAGCTGGGGCGGGATGGAGCCATGGCTCATCTGGGTGGGGGGATGACAAGAAGGGAGGGTTGACTCCCACCGCTGTGCACATCCTGGGAGTCATGGGTGGCATGTGCTCCAGATGCAGGGCAGGGCAGGCTGCTGTCGTAGGCTGGGGCCAGGAGCAGTGCTGGGCTCTTCATGGTTGGGGGGCTGAGCCAGGCTGCATTTGGGGCTTACAGCAGCAGCACTGGAAATGGGGGCTACAGTGAATTTTGAGGTGGCCGCCGCCCCCCCAATTCCTCCTCCCAGCACTGCCACCACCAGCCCCAAGCACCACCCAGCCTAGCCCTCCACCAGGAAATGTCTGGTGCAGAACTGGCCCCAGCCCACAGCAGCAGCCCGACCCATCCTGAAAAGAGCCAGGGGCACACCCCCCATGCCTTCCTGGTGGGTGTGCAGTGGTGGGGGCTGCCCTCTCCCTTTCCTGCACCCCCCAGACAAGCCACGATTCTGTCCCACACCCTGCCCCACCCTGGCAGGGTAGCACCTGTCCCTGCCCTAATCCCAGCCCCAGTCCTACTCCTACTCCCTCCCTCACCATGGGGGCCTCAATCTTCACCCCCATAGCCCTTCCCTGCCCCCTCACCCGTTCCACCACAACCCACTACGAGAGGGACCCAGCTGTTCTCCATGATGCCAGGTTGCGCTCCTGGCCAGCTGAATGTTGTGCTGCGGCTGTGTGCATGCACACAGCATTTATCAGCCACTTTATCAGCCACATGATTCAAAAAAAGCTGATTGCTGATACTCTCAATTTTCCTCATACCAGTGCCAATCTGATATGGGACGAATGTATCAGTGCACCTCTATTAAGGTGCGCAGTTTAAGATGATTTATACAAAACTGGATTAGATAAATTATGAAAGATTATTTTGATGGGAACAATCCAAGAGACATAAAGCAAGAGGTGTATAGGGTGCTGTGGATGGACTAGATGAGCTAACAGCTGTGTGAGTTAATTATATAGGATGTGGTTTATATGGTATACTCGGACCTAACCCTGACATCTTGTTTGAAATTGGCAATGTTATCCCTTGATGATTTCTTTGCAAATGGAACTCTTCACCTATTTTGCCCTGCAATACTTTCCAGTGGTCCTTCTGTCAGCACCACATCTGGAAATTTCCATTATTCAGTGTCTTGATCCCTGTAACTATTTTGAGGTCCTCCTAAAACACCGTTAGGAGGTGCAGCTTGGTTGCCACCACAATTTTAAAGTGCTATTTGGCTAGGAAGACCATTCTTACCAACTCCAGGAAGTTCTTTTTGAGAAAGAAAGTCAAGGGCCTACAATCTTACCCCGCATCTAGGAGCTGATCCCAAACCCATTGCAGTCATCAGAAAGATTCATTTTGACATGAATAATCTTAGATCAGTCATTTGGAGAACAAGAAAGACCTGTTCCTGCTTCAGTATAAGCCTGAAGATAGGGATAAGTCAGGAGATAGCAATTCTACAAACCTTGTAGCTGTAGCTGGAATGCATTGGGCTTCCCTAGCATTTGCCCTTCCCTGAGTATAATCTAACCCTACAATCCCAAAATTACTACAGAACGTAAGGGCATTTCCTAGCTATCAAGCTAATATTTATAGGGAACTTTTTCACTTAGCATCATGAAAAGATCTGGGAAAAATTCCCTTTAATTATAAGATAAGTTAATGGATGTTACATTCCATTCTGTAGATTTATTTATGCAGACCAATGATTCTCAACCAGGGTGCTGCTAGATCTTCAAAGGATACAAAGAGGTGTGAAGAGATAAGCTGAGAAATTAGACAGATAAGCACAGGCTCAGGCTTGTCTTTGGTAGGATGGTTCCCTACCTCCATTACCCCATCTCTCTGCAAGGAGGTAAGCACTGTAACATAAAAATTCATTTTTGAAATTTGGTGCCACTTAATTCACAAAAGTTATGGAGGGGTGCCACAAGTCCAGAAAGGTTGAGAGCCACTGATGTAGACTAACGTTTATCTCTGCGATGGAATTTTTCTCATCTGGATGGTGATAGCAATGATGATAATGATGGTGATAAATAACTCACATCATAAATGACCTACACCTGTAAATTACAATGAAAGGGTAAATTTCAATCAATGACCAAAGTGAGATTAGGCTGTCCTGCTCCCACTAGTATGCTCAGTCTGTTACATAGATCATTTGGAAACACTACATCCTCATTACAGCCAGAATCCTGGAAGTTGTTAAGCATATGCATATCGTAGATATTGAGTATAGTCTGATTGACTTCAGTGGGACAGCCAACATGCTTAACATTATGTGTATGTTTAAGGGATTACTTAGGCAAGACCTATTTTTGTTTTTAAAAGTGTAACTGCTTTTTCTAAAATGGCATTTTAGGTTGTTATTCATTGTAAATAATTTCTAGCCCCTGGAAGTTTGATTATAAATTAAAATACTCAAAGAGGCAAAGCTATATATTTTCTCAAAGGTATAAAATTACACAGAACAAGTAAAATGGCAATAAAGCACTTAACTGCCTTAAAAGTCTGAGTATATTTCTCTTTTTCTGTGCTATCTCATATTGAGAACTTCTAAGAAAAGACATAAAAAAGTCCTTTAGAATTCGATAGAAAATGATAATGCTGATTCCTCAGTGTGATGTAAATGGGGCTACACTACTTCTGGTGGCAGAAGTTGTGTGAACAGGGCAGACAATATGTCTGGGTGCACCACTCCCTGGAATGGGAAGTTTCCATTTTAGATGTGTCTAAGGTCATTCTTAATATGGTGATCCCAAGGTTGATCCTAAAAGGTGACAAGTTCCTTAAAATCCCATAAAACCCCATAGAAATTTAGAATACTTGGCACCTTGCATGATCAGGCCCAGAAGAATCTTAATATTTCTATAAGGCATTGACCAATTACATAAACAGAGAGAAAAATTTTGCAAGAACACAAATAAATTGTAAAATGCCAAATCTAGCCCTGCCATGAGGTTTAGTAAAAGAAGAAAATAATTCATCCCAAATGGAAGTAAGAGAGGCGCTGCGGGATAAGTCAGATTATAAAAACACAATTCAAGACTTCAGTGAGGAATCCAAGAACAGAGGGTTAGCCACTCTCCTTGGCTTTTAAAAGAAAAAGCTCAAAGCACATAAATCTGCAGGTCAGAGGAAATGATTACCATAAATGAAACTGGGCAAAGGTCCTGCCTTTTGGAACACTATGCAGTAAAAGTCTGAGCTCTGCTAAGCTACATAATTTTCTCCATATTGTAAAATAAACGCAAATAATAACTCCTTCAATTAGCACACTGGAAGAAAATACATTATATTTTTGGCGACTACAGTCCAATTTGTACCATTTCCTGGTTTTTTATTGGAGGGAGGAACAGGAAAAGAGGTGGCATAATCTTTTAAAAGGTTGGTAGATCTTAATATGCAACATCTGTGTAAAGCCATTTAGCAGCAGAGAGCTGGTTTTTAAAAAGTCTGACATCCTGAATAAGTTTGTAAGCCTGCTGTGTGACAGAGACTCACTGTTTTGTGACATCTCTTCTTCTCAGCCCCATGTTGCAGCTGCAGTCCTCTCTGATCCCCTGCCACATCACAGCTTTAAGTGGCTGCTTTCCACACCAATGGTATTAACACCTCACTGGCTACACATCTATCCCAAACCTTGTTATTACAGTACCTGGCTTCAGTCCTTAATTTTCCTTACTTGGCTATTCTCCAGGAACTTTAGCTGCTTTTCCTGGTTGGTATAGGTCTTCAAGAGATCGTCCTCACTTAGCAGAATTTCCAAACTAAATTTTCTTTGACTTGTACTTTTACTGCCTCCTGCTTTATCGTTGGACTAACTACACACAAGATGCTTTCCCTGAAAGAAAGAGCTATTTATTATAGACAACAATAAGTATAACATCAACCAGATTCTACAGACATTCTACAGAGGTCTACATAAGTTACTTTAAAAACTTACAGGATTTAATAGAGAAGAACAGACTTCCCACTATTTTTAGTCAGCCTAAAATCTTCCTACAGTGCCATGTGATTTGCCTCTATTGCTTCCAGTTCAGGAGGTTGTGTGTAAAGAGCTGTGCCATGTGCTTTGTGGCATGGAAAGTTTGTGATGTAGATTGTCCCTGTTTGCATTTCTAATCATCATAGCAATGTATCTGGTGACAGGATAAGAACTGCACCAGCCATCAGAGCATGCCAAATATGCCCACAATGGTTGGCACATGAAAAGATACAAAATATTAAAAAGCATTTAATTAAAGTAGGGCGCTCTCCCAGGCCTTTCTTAGCTGTGCCAAGGCTCCACATAAGGAGTCTGAGAGAAGGGCTGGCTGAGATTAGGGACTCTGTAGCCCAGGGGTTTGGCCCTGTGGGTAGAAGACCAAAGGGCAGGACTGAATGACTGCTGGCATCCACTCTTTGCTGAGCAGCTCAGCCATCTTCCTTTATTTGTTTGGGGGTGGGGGGAAGAGGAGTGCAAGGCAGCCGGGCCCCTGAAGGCTAAACCTCCTAAGATGTTGACAGCTCAGGGTCTTGGCCCTGGGGCTGGGAAAGAAAATGTCATGAAGTCAAAGTTGCCCACTTTGTAGGGAAGAACAGTTCACTCTGCTCTTTGGCCTCCTTGCCTCCAGGACTGCCAATTGGTTTTTCAACCCCTGAATTGAGCATAGATCAAGCGGACTCCCAAGCCCAGCTGATCCATGCCACGGCCACATGGTGCAAATGTGAAGGGCTTGGTCCTAAACCCTGTTCAGGGTTATGTTATATAAACTATTATATAAACCAGGGCTGTCCAACTTATTAGCAGCCAGAAGCCAAATGCCCCATGGGCCACACCACAGGGCATACCAGCTGCACACCCTGGGAGCCACACCAGCAGGGGCCCTGGGGTGCACCCATCTTGGCTGTCCCTGCCCCCTGCCCCTCCCAAGAGCTGTACCACATTCCCATAGGGGCACCACTGCATCTCTACACTGCATGCCCACATGGCTCCAGGCTCAGTCTCAGCATTATGTGCCACATTGCTCCATATGGCACTGTCCCACCCCCTGGAGTGGGTCTGGAAAGTGGAAGCCAGAGGTGGAAGGGGGATCCCAAGAACTCTGAATGTTATTACAGCTGGAACAGTGGAAGGGGCGTTGGGGGCGGGGAGTGGCAACTGGGTAGGAGCCTGAGGGCCACAACTTAACCCCTTGTGGGCTGCCAATTAGACAGCTATGATGGAAAGAAAAAACATTTGTCTCTGCCTTCCTCCCCCGCCCCCATGTACCCTCCATCCATTTTGATAAAAAAGCTATATTAGGCACTTAGAAGGGGTATTTCTCAGGGTCTTGGGGAGGTGCCTAAGTCTGGGAAAGAGGCAGGATTTCAGACATATTCCTTCCCACAGCATTTTCTATTGCCTCAGTTTAGGTATCCACCTGCTCAGTGTGCAGGTTATTGTGAATTCAAGCCTAGAGCAACCTCACTGGAAACCTTCTGGGTCTGGATTGTGCCATTGGGCATGGTATATTTGGGCCCCTCAGTGTTGGACCTGTCACCACAGTAGTATCAACAAGCCCTCCATGTCACTACACCAGTCCCCCTGTGGAACTTGTCTTTAAGTACTTTAGCAAATGTCACTGTCCTAGCTTAATTAGATGCAGATACTGCATCAACATATTTAATTTTCTAATAATAACTCCTGTCACATCAGTGGTTTAGATTATATTTAAGGTCTTTGGAAACTGATTTTGCATATGTAAGTTGTAATATCTCACAGAAAATAAGATAATATCCAATATCATTTGTCTGATGGTGTTCAAAGGATTTTAATTAAAGGTTGCATTTCCTAGTATACATATTTGGTCATTCTTATTTGATATATTAATCTTTTTAGTTTTAGAAAAGGAAACATATTTTATTAATTATGTTATGGATTAAGTGACCTACATTGAATTTTTTTTTAAATGATAATATGAGAATGAAAATTGTAAAAAGTACATTTTATGAAAAAGTTAATACTTTAAAGCATACATAAACTATTTTCCCAAGGACTGTTTTAAATTGCAGGATATTTTTAATCTGAACAGGCTTAAATGAAGCACCAACTTTATTTTTAGTATATGCTTCACCATGCTGATTTCTTCAAACATTTTTTTGAACATAATGCCACTATATTGGCATTATATATTGAACATAATGCCACTATATATTGGACAGGGAGTAGCCAGTTATTCAATCACCCATAATCCTTGAAAATATATCCAAAGGAACATCAATGAACATTATGTGATAGCAGAATGCTGGAATGCTGTATTTGGATATTGGTCCATACATAAAAAATAACACTGAATCATGGAAAAGGAGCTACAAGAATAATTCAAGTTGTGGAAAATACTGCCTTATACCAGGAGAGACATACAACACTCAATATATGTAGCTTATCCAAGAAAAAGGTTAAGAGATTGATCACTGTCTATAAGGATTTATATTAGGGAAGAAATTACTGGTGGTAAATTTATCTTTAACAGTAAAAGGCATAGCAAGATGCTAAAGTTGAAGCTGGATAAATTCAGATAAGAAATAAATACCAGGCTTTTAACATTGGGTATAATTAACTATGGAATCACATTACCAAAGCATAATGACAAACAGAGCTGCTTATCATGATTCAACTACTAGAAATTTCTTCATCTATGTTGTTTGAGGCTTTTACTTTGTAGTACAGGCATGTATACAGATTACATAGTAGTAAGATTATTAAAGATAATAGTCAAAAACTGAAGAGACGAAGCTTTTAAATTAAGTGATTGGAAGTTGGCTGCATTTAACAACAGCTGCAAAATGTACTATCATTACAGTCACCTAAAGTATGCACACATTACTGTGCTGGAACTAGGGTTGCCTAGGAAAGCAGAGTAAAATATGTCACATCCCATTTATTCACCACAACTGTTAATCATCAAGTACTCCTTTGTTCCACTACCCAGTAGGTTCATATACACGTGCAATTAATGCACCTGAATTTTCTACACAGAAAATTCAGCAGCATTAAACTGTAGCCCAGCATGCAGCTGAACATGTAGCCATCAGGAACAAATTTGCTCCTAACAGGAGCAGTTCAGTCCATTGGTGTTCCTGACCTGCTGTGCAGTAGCTAGGGGGAGCTATAAGCTCCCCCCAGGTGCCAGCTGGGAGCTGACAGGGGGGCATGGGGGCTGGTCCCAATCTCTGAGGGCTGAGGGACAGCTGTCCCAGCTCTGCTGGATGCTGCCTCCCAGCCACATAGAGATCAGGACCTGTCATGATTTCCACATGGCTGAGAAGCAGCGTCCCACTTAGCTGGGGCACCTCTCCACTCCCCCTGTGGCTCCCTGCTGCCTAGATTGATCGGGTACAATTTGCTCCCAGTCAGCATCTACATGTGCATCTTGGTGCATTAGTTGAATGTCCCGATTTCTAGTACCTGTACCTAGTACTTGTATTTATGCTTCCTCAGCCTGATGAAGGATGTTTGTTCCTGAAAGCTTGCAAACAAGAATTTTTCCAATTATTTTAGTTTGTCTAATAAAAAATATCGAATTTAACCAAAGAGTCTTGTTTGTCTATGTCCTTCGACCAACACGGCTACAACCCATACCCTTTCCCAAAATATCCAATATCCAATATTCAAGAAGTACTTGAACCAAAGCACTAAGTGCCCTCATGGCAATTATGTGGGTGAAAGTAAACTGCAACTACAAACCATAATGAACTGTCAAAGAAAATCTATAAAGGACAGAGACACACACACACCATTAGGAGCACATTACACTCTTTCTGACACCACTATCCTCAAAATCAAGGGAACCTAACACCTATCTAAACACTTTTCAAAAGTGAGTTGGGAATAAAAATTTATAAGTTGTCTGGACACTGAACACCAAGGATTAAATATTGCTATTGGTTTTATGGTACATTATATAAAATGTACTCCCGAATTCTATCCACACATGAAAGGTGAGAATGACACTCCTCCCTTTTGACAGGCCCTGATCTCCTAGTAATCAGTTTCTTTTCTTCTGCTAATCGAATGTCTTCCACCCCTGGGAATTTCTCTCACCCACTCCCACTGCTCTTTTTTACTATGCTGTGCCTGGCTCCTTGTGATTAGACCTGAGGAAGAATGTCTTGCATTCAAAAGCTTGTCAAATTCATTCCCAACTACATAATTGGCCCAGTAAAAGATACAACCCTAAGTAATCCTTGCTTCTCACATAATTTCTGGACCATTGCAGTTACATCACTCTTACGTTATCCTGTACTTATCATTTATCAAGCTTCTCTCCAGTGAGTTTCTTGACCATGAGATATACAAGCTGGCTGGCACACTTGGCTTAAACTTATTCCTGTAAGTTCGATATACCCCTAAGGAACCCTTAGCAAAGGAAAATATTGATTCTGAAGGTTTTTCCTACCTTTTTGCTGCCAGAAGGTTGTAAGTGGGCTCCATACACTTTTTCCTGTATTTCCAACACTGGAGTTCAGAGCTAGTTACATGCTTGTTAACCTTGAGCCAATAAAAACAACTAAATCTGGGATATATTAAATATCTAAAGGCACAGGAACTACAACAATTATTCAGGACCCTGAAATACAGTAGTTTGAGCCTGTTGGCTTTGATCTTCAAGGCTGTTCTGTAAAATGTTATGCTTATCATACAGGGTGTTATATTACTTACTACAATGATGCTAATTTGTCAAACAAAATGCAAAATTATCAATTACCTGGGTAGGGGCTTTATGCTGCTTTTACCACCTCAGGTATGAACCGACTGAGCCAGAAATTTCCTTTATATTCGTGTAGTTTTTGTTAGGAAGTTTATTGGTCTTCAAGAACCGGGTTTTTTGGAAATAACTGTCTTATTTTACTTTTCATCTAATTCCAAAAAGGTTTTCTAATTTGAGCTAGTATCTTTAACCTGATCTAATGACTCTTTTATTTTGTTTTATTTTTCCCTATTCTCCTTTAGGATAAAGCAAGAAAGTGACAGTTCATGATCAGGACATAGGATGCAGATAGGAAACAGTGAAGTATCTAAATAGTCCATTGTCTTTTCATTTTCCCGCACATCTGCTTTTGACATGAAACAAATCACTGGCATAGGTGCCATTTTTTATTTTCCCCAGAGGTGGGGAAGGGGCACTAAGATGAAGGTTATGTGGAAAGTTTTATGCATTTCATCTACCTGTGGGGGACCACGGCCCTTGGTTCCCTGGACCCCATGTACTCAGCACCTCTGCCACATTCAACATTCAGATAAACAATAGGAGTATGTTCAGTAGTCACAGAGACAAAATTTGTAGGTACTGAAACCTCCTACTTGTATAAGTCATTCTTAATTCTTGAGATCAATAGTTCTTCTTGCTGGGCTAGATATTTAATAATATCTCTTTTTTTAGAATCTGATTTGCTATAATTTAGGACCTAAATATAATGATTTGGGAAGCTCTCTTTCTATTAAGAAAGATAAAATCCCTCATGATGCTTCTGGGACCTGCAAAGCTCCTAGAGAAACACAGAGAATATAGCTACAAGGCACCATGCAGTGATGTGTAGAGATAACCATGAACTGATGTATTGATACAACACTAGATTGTATTCTCAGATAAGTTTAACTGTGTCAGCCCAGTACTCCACATTGATGTAGCTCTGTTGCTTCCAGTAGCACAGCTAATTTTATTGGATATAGCTAAGATAGATTTACACCAGCTGAATTGTTTTGTTTATAAATACCTATAGCTCCCCTGAACTTGCATGGCATCTAGGATGATATTCCATTCTTTCCTCATCATCTGTTCCCAGGGGAATTACAGTCCTGGATGTGTAGATCTGCATACATGGATAAATATACTTGACTGTTGGCATGGAGACTGAACATGTGTAATAATGTCCACAGTTCATATGCATGTCTCCTCTGGGCCCATAGTGTCTTTAGACACTTGAAAATAGAGACAGATCAAATAAGTGACTACTTAGCCTCAGGAATGAGAAAGCAGTGGGTGGGTTTCCATCTCTCTTTTGCCCCCATAACTCAGAGGGAGACTATTGCCCAGGACTGCCTGAAATGGAGGAAGTATCTGCTGCAAGGATCTCAGTATTCTGAAACCTTACAATGACAATAGCAGATGGAAAAGCAGGCGAAGCAGAAAAGTATGTTGAGGACCGAATCAAGAATCTGGAGCCTCCCACCCTACATGTGCCCAAGTTGCAACATAATCTGTTGTTCCTGGATCAGCCTCATCAGCCTTTGGAGCCACAGATAAAGCAACCATGGAAGACAATCATGCTCATCTGTGAGATATTGCTAATGATGACAGTACTATACTACTAATTGAGACAGACCCAGGTTTGAACTTTTTGGGCTGGTGGGTGGCCTATGTCCACAGGTGAGTACCTTAGCTATTCTGTTACTTGAGGGAAAACAACAGAAAGACTCCCACATGCATCTTTCAGAATCCAGTCTGGGTGTGTTTGTAGTCATCCACATGTTTAGGGCTATGTGTCCAGAATCGAATTCATCTGGATGCATAAGTACAAAAAATGTCCCGTAGATGACTAGGTAAACATATAATGTCGCAGATAGACAACCAGGAGGGGAATGGAATGCCACCCCTTGCTCTTAATGAACATGGTCAGAATAGCACCTTCAGACTGAGAATAATCATATGTGTTGTACTGCCTCAGGTAGACAGTTCCAGTAAATAGTGATGAGGACAGGGTGAGAAGAAAAGAGGCACAGACACAAACCAACCTATCACAAGACCCATCTTATCTCTGGTGTAATTTTGTTGGAGTACATTAAATTACACCAGAAATGCCATTGACACCTGTCCTTAATATCTGGCAGGGGTGGGGGAGTGCACAAAGTTATGAAAAGGAAAGAAGAACTGATCTATATGTAAGACAGGATTTTTGCTCCAATATGAAGATGCTGCAAAATGTAATAACTAAGGCAAAAGAACCTACAACAATGAAATAATTTGAATGCTTGTAAAAGGGCATTAGAGGCCAATTGCTGTACAGAGAGATATGAAATAAGCCTTCACAGTCAAACAAGCTCTTTATATAGCAGAGACACAGATTCATTTTCCAATTTTCACTATTCTGGTTTAGGAGTTGTGGTCACTTCCTTGTTTTCCTTCTTAATGGGTGCGTCTACGTGAGGCACTATGTCGCCATAGAATGTGCTATGGTAACGTAGCACTGGTATGCACAAAACATGATGCCACAGCTATGTCACCGTAGCGATGTGCTTCCTCTCTGTAGTGTGTTGCTATGGTGACAGCAGCCAAAAATAACCATATGCTGTCAGCGTTGTGCAGTAACAGCTGTTATTGTGCCTTCATTTAGCACTTCCTAAAGGAAGTGCTAAATAAAGGCATGGTAACAATGGCACTGTAGGCGCATGTGCAGATTTACCCAATGTTTCCAATGTTGAGTAGTACAGAGTATTGGACCAGTACAATTAGTTTTAAATAAATGTATTTTTCCCTACTAAGGTTACAAACAAAAGGGCTATCAATATTCACATCTCCTTCATTTCACTTGTCCTTTACAGGAGCCACTGGGTAGAAGAAACATCATTATCTGAAGGTCAAACTCTCCACTCCCTATTGACAAAATAAAAGTAACTAGGTCTTTGGGCAATGTACTGGAAAACAAAAAATGTTGTAGAACACAGACCAAATTTCTTATAGGATGCACCGGAGTGAAACTAAGCACTAAGGACATTGATGAAAAATCAGACAGTTGAAGTACTACAGCCTCTTGGATAATATATTTCCCTACTAACAGGCTGATACTGTTTTTTTGCTATCTGTGGTCTTTATGCAACAGAAATTCCTCAATACCTTCCTTCAGTTTTAGCCAAATTTACTGTTAGAGTAGGCAACTGCTCTGAATAAGGCTGCCGCAGATCTTTAGTTGTGATAAAGGAGTTTTCAGAGATTTCTTGAGATTGTACAGCTCATAATTGACCGTTTAATGTGTATGCACACATATGAAGTGCAAAGTGCAAAGAAACACAGTGTTAAAGGTAATTCTTACTTCTTTTTTCTGTTACCTACTTACTTAGCTATTTACTTTTGAAAACCTCTTACAGTATCAGCACTTATTAAGAAACACATTTCTTGTCTCTTAGGAAGATCAAATGTATTAAATTAAAAAGTATTCTATGAGAAAAATCATTTCTAGCACCAAAAATACTATTCTTTATTTAGATAAGAATATTTTCCATTCTTAGCTTCATAATTTCTTAGCTTAAAAATGATAAATTCTCTAACATTACCAAACTCTATACAGCTGTTTCAGGCTATCTACCATTTCAGTTTAATTGTTTTTCAGTAATTTCTGAGGAATGTAAATCATTTACATTTCTTCTTATACAGTCCAGGAAAAATATTTTGAGTTCACTTTGCCAACACCAAGATTCTGTTATCTAATGTTTCCCCCCATTTCTAAAAATATTTTCTGTCTATTAAAAATATCTGCTCAGCTCATTAGTGAACTACATTTTATTTTAAAATGTCTAATAAAAGCTGTTAAAATCAGTAAGCACTAACTCAATAAAATACAAATAGGACTTTAAAAATATATATCTCATAAACATCTTTGCCTCTCTTTTCTTGTCATCAGCAGCACTTGCACATCTTGTACAAGTGTAATACCAGTATAAGGTAAAATATTATTATTTCACTAGAAATATATAAATCAGATATAATTATACTGATTATTATAATTATATTATGTTAGTAGATCTATTTAAAAGAGCTTTTGAATGACCTTGTGAGTGGCTAAAAATATATATACATAATGCAAAAAAACTACAAGTGCAACATCAGGGTTCATAAACCTACACTTCCATGTCATTTATTTTCATAGTTTCATAGTTTCATAGTTTGTAGGGTCGGAAGGGACCTGAGCAGATCATCTAGTCCGACCCCCTGCCATGGCAGGAAAGGGTACTGGGGTCAAATGACCCCAGCTAGATGTTCATCTAACCTCCTCTTAAACACCCCCAGGGTAGGAGCCTGCACAACTTCTCTTGGAAGCTGGTTAAAGACCCTAGCCGCCCTGACTGTGAAGTAGCGTCTCCTGATATCTAACCTAAACCTACCCTCTGCCAGCTTGTGACCATTATTCCTGGTCACTCCTGGCGGTGCTTGGGGAAACAGTGACTCCCCCAATGCCTGCTGATCCCCCCTGACTAGTTTATAACAGGCCACAAGATCCCCCCTCAGCCTTCTCTTTTGGAGGCTGAACAGGTTCAGGTCCCGCAGCCTGTCCTCATAGGGCCTGCCCTGTTGTCCCCTGATCATACGAGTGGCCCTCCTCTGGACCCTCTCGATGCCGTCGACATCCCTCTTGAAGTGCGGCGCCCAGAACTGGACGCAGTACTCCAGCTGTGGCCTGACCAGTGCCGCATAGAGGGGGAGGATCACCTCCTTGGACCTGCTCGAGATGCATCTGTGGATGCATGCCAAGGTGCGGTTGGCCTTCCTTACTGCCTCTCCACACTGCCGGCCCATGTTCATCTTGGAGTCAATGATCACTCCCAGATCCCTTTCCGCCTCCGTGCTGACAAGAGCGGAGTTCCCCAACCTGTAGGTATGGTGCCTTGCACTTGTCTGTGTTGAAACCCATCCTATTCTCGTCCGCCCACCCTTGTAACTTGTCTAGGTCAGATTGTAGCCTGTTGCATCCTTCCACTGTTCCCACTTCCCCCCAGATCTTAGTGTCATCAGCAAATTTGAACAGGGTGCTTTTTACCCCCTTGTCCAAATCGCTGATGATGTTGAACAGTGCGGGCCCGAGGACTGAGCCCTGTGGAACCCCACTGCCCACGTCCTTCCAGGTTGAGAAGGACCCATCCACTACCACCCTCTGGGTGCGGCCCTCCAGCCAGTTGGCGACCCATTTGACTGTGTGGGTGTCTACACCACAGCCCCCCAGTTTCTTAATGAGAACAGGGTGAGAGACAGTGTCAAAAGCCTTCCGGAAGTCCAAGAAGACTATATCCACTGCTACCCCTGCATCTAATGATCTGGTGATCTGATCATAAAAGGCCACCAGGTTGGTCTGACAGGACCTGCCACTGATGAACCCATGTTGGTTGCCCCTAAGCATGCAGTCCCCTGCTGGCCCCTCCTGGATGTGTGCCAGCATAATTTTTTCGAACAGCTTGCCTAGGATCGAGGTGAGACTAACCGGCCTATAGTTTCCCGGGTCCTCCTTCCTGCCTTTTTTGAAGATGGGGACCACGTTGGCCCTCTTCCAGTCTTCCGGTACCTCACCAGAGCACCACGAGTGCTCGTAAAGTTGTGCCAGGGGACTTGCAATGACCTCGGCCAGTTCCTTTAGAACTCTAGGGTGGAGATCATCTGAGCCGGCTGACTTGAATACATCCAACCCCTCCAGAAGCTCCCTAACTAAATCCTCGCTAACCCGTTGTCTAGGTGTGCCTCCCCCTGGGCCCGAGGGTGGCCCAGCAGGGAGGTGGCTGTGTTTTGGTCCCTACTTAGGAAGACGTTCCTGAGGCACTTGAATGTCCAGAAAGGTTGGTTGATGAAATGCATATAATTTCCTTCCGTGTACCCATTTTTAAATAAATTTGAAGTGTTATAATTTTGGAATCATTCAGTGACCATGATCTAGTGCAAAAAAGACATGCTAGAAGTCTATAAATATGCATGCAGATGCTGTTTTAAAATGTCTACATTAGTACTACATATGCTATTTACTATATGTCAGTTTCATTTAATTAATCCAGGTTGAATAAAATGTATATGGTATTTAACAAATTATCTGCTATTGGCTATCTGAGTTTATCAAGACAGTGTTTGATTTATATATACAAATTTAAAGTTGAAATATATGTAAAGAATAAATTTGAAGCTATTCATGGATGCTGGATTTTAGAAAGCAAAGTAAAACGTATTTTGGATGATGAAATACTAAAATAATAGTTTAATTTTTGCTCACAAGTAGCAAAGTCCTGCAGTTTCCAAAAGACTTTTGAAATTTTTCAGTATTCAGTGAATATTGTATTTTAATATTTATTGACTTTTAGATTAACTTTTTGCAATAAATGAACAATACATATATTAATGCACAGAAAAGATGTGTTGCTTTAAAACTACTGAATATTGAGACCTTGTTATCTATTTGTGTATCTTAGCACATCTATCTTGCCTCTACTTGGGAATAAAATTCTCCTTTAATTCATACTCTAATTCTCCTTTTATTTTGCCATTCATCTATCATACATCTTTTTTTGTATTCTTAAAAAACAAGCTTCGATATTAATGCACTAAACAGAATTTTTGGCAAATATTTGATCGGACACCAAAATATTAGATATATCCAGATGAATAAGCAAAATAGTAAGTACCTAAGTAATAAATACAAAGCATAGCATACATACAACCTCATTTGCTTTGATGGAAAAAACTATTGCAGATCTCCCCTTCCTGTGTATGACATGTCTACACTTTCAAAGCACCACACTAGGGAGTTCTCCCATGAAGCTGTTCTGTGTGCAGTATACCCAGAAATGGATATAAAGTAGTTATCTTATGGTAGCACTGGGCATAAGCTAATAAGTGCACCACAGATAGAAAGCTTATTTGTGCAGGTTCAGTGCTACTCTAAGGTGGCTTCATTACATCTGTTTCAGGATGTAGTGTACACAGGGCAGGTCTATACATGAATTTGATCCAGGATGAGTTTACTCAGGAGTGAACTTCTGTGGATTAAGTGCTCCCAGGCAGGTGTCTACACATACAGGGACTAGACCGCAGATTTGGTGCTGTTAGCACCAAACTTCCTGCAGCCCCGCAATGAATACTGGGAGAAGCTCCAGGCTTCCCCTGGGTGTTAGAACAAGGACTGGTAGGGAGCACCAGGGCTAACACCCAGTGTCCACAGCTGTCTCCAGGGGGCTGCCTTCTCTAGGGTGGGGACAATGTCCCCCTGCTTCAGCAGCAGGGAGCTCCTGGCCTTGGCTCCCCAGTCAGGGGTAGGGGACTTATAAAGAGCTGCAAGAGAGGGGCCAGTTCTCATGGGACAGATAGCAAGTAGGTCGCTGGGAGTATAGCAAAACCCCCAGTTTTTCTTTTTAAAAAAATGTTGTTGTGTGTGTCTGTAATTGTGTTTAGTTGTATTTAGAAACCATGTTTAAGTTGGTCAAGAGCAGGACCCCTAAGACCGGGGCAGGAAAACAGGAGGTCACATGGGTAAAGAGCAAAGATGTTCCCTCCCTTCATAAGAAAATTTTTGAAAAGTGGGATTAGTTCATGGAAGAAGAATGTCTGTGTCCTGGGCTTCTCTATTGGTGATCTGGAGAAGCAATTTGAAAACTACCACCTCTGTGAAAAATCCTTGGCCCAGAGGTGGCACAGTGACCTAGTCTAGAATGGCTACTGTGGCACACAGTAGAAACTGCAACCCAAGAAAAATCTGAAAGGGCCTCTGAGTTTGAAGACCTTAAATCCCATTTGCATGATCTGCAAGACAGATACGCTGAATTGGAAATGAGTAATCAAACTTTAAAAGGGCTATAGCAAAATTTAGAAATAGAAAATGAAGACCTGCGCAAAATTAACAAAAGCCAGACCTAACAACTGGAGACACTGGGTCAGGAGAAGGTTAGCCGAGAGGCCTTGCAGAGTCTGGTCAAAACAATGGCAAAGGATATGGCCAAAAAGGGTGCAAAAGTGAACCACAGCCACCATCAGCAGACTAAAAAAGGAACTCCAGGAGCTCAGCTTCCAAATTGCAGCTGTGATCCAGGAGGACCAAAGCTGGGACCCAGATACTCCCTTTTACCCCGGAGAGTTTTGGGGGAGGGATAGCTGGGAGGGTCCTGAGGAGCCCATAAACCCTTTTCCAACCCCAGAAACCCCCAAGACCGAGCAAGGGAGTGACCCTGTGACTGATACAGTTGTGGTCACAAAGATGCACATGGAAGCCCCAAGCAGACCACCCAAATCATGGTCTCCCTGCGTCCCAGGATCACAGCCACAACTCCACCTCTAGAGGAGTGCTGAGGGAGCCCCTGTGATGGGACCCATGAGCTAAGCGCAGGCTCATGGGAAAAATTGTTCCATTTTACCAGGTAAAACAAAAGAAAATTGTTACTCATGAAGCATTGCGATGCTTAAAACTTAGACAGCTCAGACCAAGAGGGCCCAGGAGCACAGTATGAATCAATAAAACTGGTCACATAGGATCCTCATAGAATGAATGGAGAGAATTACCAGCCTTCAAAGGGTGATGCAGAGCCCCCAGGGTTTCAGTAGGAAGATGCCTACCTTTAGCCAGAAGGGAATGCTAGGCACATGGTTGTATCTGAGCCTTGTCTTTTCCTCAGTTTTTAGGGGCTCCATCCAAAGCTACACAGCATAATAGCTATCCCTGATAGGGGCCAAATGGGAGTTCACACTCACAAGAGCATTCAGCTTAGTGTAACATGCATAGCAACTTTTACCACTGAGCACAGCCAGTGGTGGTATTCTGCATAAAGCCTGGTGGTTAGGCCTGGAAAAGGGAGATTGGATTTAGATTCATCCCAGCTTGAAAAAATGCAAACTCACATCTCCCAGTTCTGAAGTGAGTACCCTAACCACTAGACTATAGAAAGGTTGAAACAGGGGTGCTCTCCTGCCTCCTGTTGAAGCTGGTTCATTGGGTAGCCAAGTGTGCTTATGCTTCCTTTGCTTATGTTTTGGACTGCTGGAGCAGGGCTCATCTGAATTGCCTTTTGTGACTGGGTGCTAAATTCCTGTCTAAGCCTGCTTTTCAACTTCTGGGCACAGCTCCATGGTGAAATGAGGGGCTTTGAGTGCTGATCATCCATGTGGTGTCTCCATGCTGACTCCAGCGGAATAACACCATTTCAGTTGCATTCAGAGCTTTCAGTAGTTAATCAAAGCAGCACTTTTCTGACAACAAGAAAGTAAATAAAAATGGCATAAAGAGCTCATAGAAAGGTGGAAAAAAGTAGTATTCTAAAAACTGTTGCTCATAGTGAGTAAAATATACCTTGTCTGTGCATCTGAGAGACCACAACCTCTCCTTTGGGAAGCCTTGCTACTGGAAAAGAAATTCTTCAGAAAAGATGCTGGAAGAAAAGCAAGGACGTTTTTAAGTTTCTTATTGTATGTCAAGCTCTATGATATTTTGATAAGTATAATATAATGTCAAATAGGTAGATGTCTTTTAGAAGTAATAATTACCTCCAACCACACATATCCTGTACTTTCTGCATTTATCTGCTGGATTCTAGTCAAATTCATCAAAATGTTAGAACTGTATACATATTAATTATCACCTGGAGAATGCAAATCATTACAAGAAAGAAGATAAATATCAAGAAAAAGTACTTCACATGTTGAGCATCCTGTAACCATGATTAATTAGCACTGTGGACTATAAAGAACAGACCCTGCAAAGTAATTTGCATTGTTTGTTTTTGATAGAGTTAAAAGCAATAGCTGTTTTAATGTTTGGAAACCTAGCACATCAGGGCTCTATGATAAATAAATAATAATCTACCAGACACTGACAGTAATGGTTTCACAGTCTAAGGACAAACACGTAAACAGAAAGAGTTACAGGGAAAGAGATCCACACACAAGGACATGTTTCATCCAATTAACTAGTTTTTCTGTAGGCAGAATCTTCTCTTTAAGAGGGAAAATATTCCAAATATTTCCACCTTTTGGACTGAAATGTTCTGAGCCTGGTCTTTTTTACAAAGCTACTTATTTTTAGAAAGATTGAGCTAAAATGGTTCAGCAATGTTTCAAAAACAGTAGAATTTCCACTGTCAATTAATAAATAAATGTTGATGCTTTTTGAACAGTTTTAGCTATCATGTCATTTGTGAGGGAGACAGTCTTTATAGAAGTGATTTTGGATATTAAGTGGAAATTGAGTCTGTTTAAATTAGGAATCTTTAAAAAGCAGCATTTTAAGTCAATATTCTGTCAGTGTTCAAAAGGAACTTGGGCTGGCTGTTCACTGGATTCATGTACAACTAAATGTGTGGCTTGGCAAAAGATGCGGTGGACATTCATGTTAAATGGCCTGGCCTCTGCCTTGGAGCTTATCTGAATCCCTCTTTGGCTTGGGCCTCAAATAACAGTTTTATTTGTTGACTTTCATTCAGAGGCAGTAAAAATGCTGGTCCAAGATTGTGCCAGTCTTGCAAGAGCTAATGTGAGTTCTGCTGTTTAGGGTCTAAGTGTTGCAAGAAAAGCCTGCCAAAATCCAGTGTCATTGAATCTGAATCCCAGGTCTGATTAAGTCAGGAGTCCAAACACAGTATGTATTGAATTCTAGCATCCTTTGTTCTTTACTAATAAGGATCCATGATTTAGTGTTCTGAGTCCTCAAGTTAGAATAGTACAATAGAATTAAAATGTCAAGATCAGTGAAAAGTTCATAAAAAGCTTGTTGTTATTATTCCTGCAGTCAGATTCCACCATTCATGGCACATTATGAGTATTTATGTTGTTTCTAGCCTAGTCACTTGTATTGATAAATTCCAGGGGGGAAATTTTAGCTGAAGTCCAACAACTAAATCAATGTAAATCACTGAAATTGTAATTACTATATCAACACAAAAACATTTGTTGGACGATAGCAGGTGTTAATGAACATCCAGGCAATTTCTTGGTGTCTTTTTGAGAATTTGGGAACTATCACTCCAGTGTACATGTAAGGTAAAAGAAAGAAATCTCTGATAATGCACAGAGTAAAAATGCAGCATATGCTGACAACAATTAGCTGTACAAATCAACTTAACAACTGTGGCAGGTAGATCCCTATTTACTTACTACAAATTATACAAAACTATATCTTGAAATTGTTAGACACCTACTCCATATGATGCCCAGTGACTAGGGAGACAATGGATCAATGCTATTACGCATCACCTGCACACATTGCTCATCAACAGCTTTCTTCAAAATGGGTCAGCTTTGGGCCAGCTCCTACAAATGGGGGGACTGCCCCGAATATTAATTTTTTTCCATATTTATACACCTTGGTTTATACTCATTAACATGTATTCCACCCTTAGTCCCTCCTTTGTTTCACCATTAGTCCTTCCCATTTTAAGCTCCGCCTCTGTTTATTGTTTGTTTCATTAGCATAGAATTACCTATGTGTTTCACTTATTTACATGTCTTTTTGCTATGAGCGCATGTCTAAGACCTTGACCCCACTTCTTTTGGTCACTTGGGCAGGTTCAACCAAAGCCTGGGAGCTTCTGGAGGCTTCTTTACCAATCACCATTTACCTTTCTGCATATGTTTATCTTGGATTCTGTTATCAGTTACATGTTGTCTTTCACATTCCTGTCTGTTTTTTAGTCCCAAGTTGTACCATCTTCACATTCCTAAGACTTCACCTCATTCACAGTTTACAAACTTACACAGACTCACTTGAAAATGGTTGACATGGTTAGGATGGTTACTTAGCATAAGGAAATGGCTGGCTTAGCATAAGCAGTCATAAGCAAAATCTGGTTTATCTTCTAATGATAGCCGGTCGTTTGCATCCTGTTTCTTTGACACAATGAACTATATATACCTTACAACATTACTAGATTGTTAAGAAAATGCTTGCCTAAGCATTTTGCAATGTTACTTTTAACATACGATTTTGCCTTGTGGTTATCAGCTTTGCTGGCCGCAGGTTATAGCCTTTTATTCAGCTGCAAATCCAATGCTCCCCAAGATCCAAATATTGTCACCCTAACAGAAATGTTTGCACTTTAATAATTTCTTGATGCAGCAGCTACAGTAGTATGCGCTCTTCCTCACTGAATGATACTTTGTACTACAGATTTTAGTGAAATGGGAAGTACTGAAACACCAATAGTTCATTTTTACTAGTTACTTCCTAGAGCCTAATATCAAACCATTGTGTGATTGGCAATTTGAAATATCTTTTACCTTTCCTATTATTTTTTAACCTTTAATTAATTATCAGTGTAATGAGTCAAAGGGTTACTCAGGAAATTAGAAATGTGGTTTTATGTTTTACTTCTCAGAATGCAATAATGCCTTTTAATGATCAGAAATGGTTTGTATCATTGTGACACCAAGAAAGTGAGAAGAGCCAAAAATCATAGACAAATGCAATTGTGTAATAACTAGAAAAATATTTGGGAACATCATAACCATTAACTTAAGGTTATCTTTCATCCAAATGTAGAATTAGTCTGATCCAAAACATATGAATGAGGAAAACAGCTACTGTTTTAAAGAGTTTGTTTGTACATTTGCCAGACAAGAGAAAAGCTAGCTGTAAATCACAGCTGGTCAGTTCAACGTGGCTTTCAGAGTCCCATCAGAGAAAAAGTGAAATCTGGAATCTTTAAAACGTAACATTTTCCATGGACTTGAAGTCAACACAGCCAAAAGGACAGACAAACATACACATTATATACTGGGATCTAAATATCATTACAGCTGATTTCCATGTTTATTAAATTGCGAACTATGTATTTTGTTCTAAAATGGTGATATTACTTCATGTGCAAAAGTGACTTGAGGAGACAGTATATCTCACTTTATGGTGCAGAATATTATCATGCTGCATTATATCCAATAAAGATGGTTATTTTACTTATGTATATGTACAAAAAAACCCCTAAAACGAACCCTCAGCTGATCTATGCTCAGCAAATTATTTTAGCTATGAGTTAGCATTAAATGAAGGATTTTCACAAAAAATATTTTTTACCTTTTAGCATAACTAGAATAAATAATTTATCCAGTGACCACAGATGATACTGACTGCATAAGGATAACTGCTACCTCACCTTCAAGCCGTCTAGAACTTTCTAATAATTGACCTAGACACTGCAATGAATGATACAGTGCACTGAGGTTGCATTCCAAAGTCAGGTGGAAAAATATGTGCTTTCTCTCTCAAGCTTGGCCCAAGGCTCCATACTCAGTGACCAAAGTATATGAAGGGCCTCCCTATCTCACCACAGGGTAGGAGCCCAGGGTCAGCCTTATTTGGCAGTTTTTTCCTGCATATGCAGTCAAATCTTACCCCTAGCAAAAAGGGAAAGGGATGGGAGGGCCATGTTTCCAGAGAATTTGATGATCACTTTATTTGATGACTGTTTTATACATTCTTTGGTCAGCAGGGACCACAGTACTTTGCCTAGTAATTCCTACCCTTCATTACAAAACCTTTCCTACTGCATGGGTTATTTTGTAGACTCTGATCAAGTCAGCTCTCAACATTCTCTTGGATAAAATAAAACAATTGAGTTCTTTAGTCTTTCCGTGTCAGGCAGATTTTCCAGAGCTCAAAGAGGTTTTGTAGCTCTTTCTGAATTCTTTCCCATTTCAGGTATTTGAGCACACATCACTAAAAACATCTTTGAATTACCATATACTATAAGTGCAGATTCATCTGTCCTTGAATTGTTCAGGTCCTTTCCATCATTATTGTTAGGAAGTAATTCATAGCTGTTCTTTGTGTTGTATGTCTAGTTCTAAATTACAGACATGGAAATTTGTAAGTACAATGATCTTACTTTCTGCTTTATTGCATTAATAGCAAACAGTGCCAAACTCTACTCTCTATTCCTGCAGTCTGAATCTGGAGAGCCTCTACTGAAGTCAGCATTCTAATTCCTGCCAATTCTATGTTCCTTATGAATGTGATGTAATTACAAGTGCCACCTGTTAGGAGTTAGCTTCTTACTCAACAGTTCAATAATCCTGGGAATCCATGCCAGTAATGGACTTAATCCGGATTTACAGCAATTTAATTAAGAGTATTAAGCATTAGCTCAGGTGCTTTATTGGCTTCTTAACTCAATGATGTCTCCTGGACTAAACTTCAGGGATGACTAAATGGTTTGACAAATTAAGTCAAGCTATATTTTCTAAACTAAAATGATCAGCCCTTCTATATAATCCAAAGTCAAATCCAGCCACTCTAATACTAGCCTATGATAGCTATATGAATTAGTCTAGGTATATAATAACAATATTTAGAATTTTTAAAATATCTATCATTTGCAGAACATTTTACAACTGAAGAACTATCATGCTGAGTCTGACCATAGGTTGTGGTATTGTTGGAGTGATGTTGTAGCTATGATGGTCCAGGAATTATGTAAAAGGCAAAGATTTTTTGTGCATGCTGTCTTTTATTGGCTCAACTGTACAGTTGGGATAGACAGACGAGCTTTCAAATACAAGGCATTCTTCATCAGCCTTGCATTCAAAAGCTCGTCCAACTTTTTTCCAACTGTGCAGTTGGTCTAGTAGAAAATATCACCCACAGATCATCTAATTTACCTCAGACCATCTCATTAGTTCTCCTCTCTGAATTATCAGTTCTATATGATTTTAGGAAGGTTCAGAAATCCTCATGGTCAACATTCATGTAATAAATGTTTCTGCTTAACTGGCAACAGTTATCTTATCCCCTGAAATGTAAGCATATTAATAATTTATAAAAACACTCTAATATAAATTTGAGTGTTTTTATACGGGTCCAGATCAGATACCTTAAGCAGCAGAGGCGCATGCTTTTAATTCAAGAGGCCTTGAGTTCAATCATTTCACAGCAACAACATTGGGGACTGCTAAAAGTGGAGGGGTTAAAAAAACAGTGAAGACAAACTTCCACGACCAAAGCAAGTGCAAACAGCACATTAACATAGGGTGATTCTTTATACCTTTCTACTGGCAAGATCACAGATAAGGGTTTGAAGGGTTTGCTTCTGAACCAACAAACTTAATCATCATCTTGAAATTTTAAAGGCTCATCAAGTGGACCTAAATATCCTAAGTGCAAGATGACTCCACATGTAACCCTGTTATAAAAGCAATAAGTTTCATGGGTTAACTCTATAAAATATTTGACTTTTTTTCATATACCTTCTTTATACCATTCATTAATTTGTCCACTTTTATTGTCTCTATTTTTATGTATAAGAACTGCTATCATACTAGGCCAGATCAGTGGTCCATCTAGTCTAGTGTCCTGCCTCTGACCATGTTCCCATGACCATGATAGATTCTTCAGAGACAGAGCATCTGAACAACGCACATCTAGAGCAATCTATCCCCAGTCATACCTTTCTGGATCAGTCATCATTGTCAAAGGGTACATCCCTGACCTATTTAATGGTTTGCAATGAAGCAGTCCTTTTTGAATGCGTCTAATTCGTTTTTGAACCTGTTTATGCTATTTGACTATCAAGCAGACTTTTTCCTATGAGCTTCACAAGTTAACTACACATTGTAAAATAGTACTTCTTTCAATTAATTGTAAACCCTTCTCCTATTACTGCATTTACTCATATCTAAGATGGCCCTGAATTTAAGATGCCTCCCCTTCCCCAATAATTAGATTCTATACATGGAAAATTTATAGACTTGTTATAATTTCCCATGTATAGAATCTAATTATTGGAAGGCCATCTTTAATTCATCCTCCCCATGGCTGCAGGTTGGCATGCAGTGCACAGCAGGTGATGTGGGGAGGTCAAGCAGCTTGTCCCTTGCCTGCCTGCCCCATGTCTGCCTGCCCCACCTGCAATCTTTGCTCCCCTCCTCCTCAACCCCTGCTACCCCTTCTCTTCCCCTCCTCAGCCCCTGATTCCCCCTTAAACTCCCCAGCCTCTGTTCTCTCCTCCCACTCTCCACCAGCCTCTGCTCCCTCTGCACTTCAAGTTCTGTCCCTGTTCTAGCCTGAGGCAGTGAGTGCGGCACTAGTCCAGCCCCTGTAGCAGCTGTACAGACTGTGTACCGCTGATATGGGGCCAGGCTAGGCCATGCCTAGTGCTCCAGGCTGGAGCTTGAATGTAACTTGCCAGAATGGAGCAACAGTTAGAGGGGCAGGGAGACGACAGGCAGGGGAGCAGAGGCTGTATGTATGGTGGGGAGTGGGGGGGAAATGGGAAGAAGGGTCTGCAGCAGGTAAATGGCACATTGAAGAGGCAGCAGTGGGAACAGGCATCAGTTGCAGCTGCAACCCCAGCCCTGCCTTGCTCACCATTCTTGTACTTGATTCAAAGATGAGGGGCTTTTCTGCCCATGGCAAAAGGGGGGGGGAGAAACACATCTTATAATCTAGTAAATATGGTAATTTCAGTGGGCATTTCTGAGTTCTTGTATTCTGGGATTTGGTAAATAACAGGTTTATATTCACTTTATTGATGCCTGTCATGATTTTATATGTCTCTATTGTATCTCTCCTTAGCCTTCTCTTTTTCAAACTAAAAAGAGTCCTAGCTTTTTTAGTCAATCCTAGTATGGCAGCTGCCCCAAATCCCTTTATTGCCCTTTTTTGTATTTTCTTCTAATTCTGTTACATCCTTTTAGAGATGTAGAGACCAGAATTGCATGCAGTATTCAGGCTGTGAGTACACCACAGATTTATATAGTGGCAAAACAAAACAATGCCCTTCATAATGATGCCCAGCATTTTTAATGGATTTTTTGTCACCACTGTTCATTGAGCTGATGTTTTTAGAGTACTATCTACACTGACCCTGAGTCTCTTTCACAAGTCATAATGGATACTTCAGAGCCAGCATTGTGTATGAGATTACTTTTGCATGTATGTATTTATCAACATTAAATTTTATGTGCCACTTTTTCACCCACTCAGTTTTGTAAGTTCTTTCTTCAAGTCCTCACCATTAGCTTGGTGAATTTGACTTCATGGAATAATTTAATGTCATCTGTGAACTTTGCGATTTCACTGTGTACTCCCTTCTTCAGGTCATCTATATACAATGTTGACCAAAACTAGCCCCAGCTCAGATCTTCAGGGGACCCCACTATTGTCCTTCCTCCATCCTAAAAAATGACTTTTTAAGCCCTATTGTTTGTTTCCTGCCTTTTAACCAACTTTAGTTTCATGACAAGACCTTCCTTCTGATCCTGTGGAAACTGTTTTTTTAGGAGCCCTTGGTAAGGAACTCTGTATTTCAAATGTATTATGCTAACTGAATCCTTCTTGTTGACATGTGTAGTCATTCCCGCAAAGAACTCCAGTAGACTGGTCAGCCAAGATTTTTGTTTACAGAAACCATGCTGACTCTTTTTCAGCTTGTTCTATATATCCATGTGACTGCTCATTTTATTCTGTATTATAGATTCTACCAATTTTCAGTGGGTAGAAGTGAGACTCATTCATTTGTAGTTCCTGTAACAGGACATACCCTAGAGTGGCCGTGACACCCCCTGGGGTCCACCTTAGTCTTGTCTGGCTCTCATTCTGACCTCTCATGGTCTCAACCTATTACCTTACCTATTACCTGCATGGTATTAGTAAAGAGGAGAGGCTGCCCTTAGAGGGGGGTGAGCTCTGGGTGCTCTTCTTAGTCCTTTGCAGGCTTGACTTTGGGCTCAGACCCTGACACACACAGTCTCTCTCTCTTACTCTCCCCCTCCCCACCACCAGCCTGGGAGCTCTGACTCCACTGCACACAATCTTTCTTTGTGGCTCAGATTCCTCTGGCTCTAATTGCGTTCAGGGCTGAATTTGTGGCCTCTTTCACCCTTACAGGTACACCTATGCCTTGCAGATATCACTCTGTCACTGTCTGCCTTCTTGTATAGGCTTTGACCTTCCTAATCTTAGGCTACAGATTACTCTGACCATTGACTAGTGCCCTAGGTCCACTGGCTTGGGCCTGGCCTTTCAGTCTTAGCCTCTTATTGGCTCTCAGCCACCCGGGTTGCCCCCTCTGGGCTCAGACTCTGGCTGTCTTGGACTCGGGCTGCTTCTGCCTTGCAGCCCTGGTGTGCCTCCCTGGTACCCCTGTGGCCTCCTTTCCAACCCTACAGCCACATCCAGTTGTCGGGTGCTACTTTGTGCCTGCTATAGAAAAATCTCTTCAAGGTCACCCAGGTTTCCCAATTGCCTTCTTCCCTTTGGCTACTGGGTCTGTAGCAGCTCCTTGGGTACCCAGTAGGTTGGGTTCCTTCACAGGTGATGCATTCACCTCTTGCTGGCCAGGGAGTGGGGAGTGCCAGCTGGTGCCCCCCCCAGGAAGCACCAGCAGCACTTTTTTTGCCTGTGGGCTTCTGTGGTTGACCTCCACCTCAGTTGGCAATTGGCTGCTGGTGCCCCACCAGAGTCAGGAGGCACCAGTCGTCCATGCTCTAAGTGCTCCAACTGAAGCACAATCCTAAATCTTGCCTCAGCATGGCATGCCATACCCCTGCCACACTGAGGCCTGCACCTTTTCACCCCAGAGCCCTGCCACTTGTCTGAATAGTTCTGGGGCCCATAGCATCTTCCATGTGTCATGGTGAAAAAAATATTTTCTTCCATGTCCCTGTTAGGGTGGTCATTTGCCCAGTTTTATAGAAAAAAGTCCAGTTTTCTTGTCCTCTGTCAATATGAAAATGGACACCTTTATGTCCTGTTTTTTTCACTGCTCAGCACCCCACCCCCTCCCCATCCCAATACTGCTGCAGCTGCCTGAAGCAGCTCCCAGCTCTGCCTGCCCCCACCACAGACGCTCTCCACTTGACCCACCTCTGCTGTACTCCTGCAGCCTTAGGAGGCATGTGACATTCATGATGGCAGGGATAGTTGCACTAAACACAACCGTCCTCTATTCTTAAGGTACCTCAATGGCCACCCTAGCGCCTGTAGCTGGGGTGCTCTGGGCCTACACCCAGGCTTGAACTTACAAAGGTCGGGCTCTGTACCTAGAAGGCAAAGCCTGAAGCCAGGCAGCAAGGGCAGCCACAGAATCTTTCCACAGTCCCTGCCTACACAGAGGCCACTTACATGCAGACATTTGCCCAAAACCACTCCACACACACACAAAAATAATTCAAGCCCTTGATGAGCACCCCTCTGCCTTGCAAGAAGAGGCCAAAGGCAGCCACAAACATCCCCATTTTCCCAGCCCACATTTATATGCAGACATTTGTCCAACACCACCTGACAAAATAAAAAAAAATTCAAACCTTGTGCCCGGCAAGAAGAGGCCAGAGGCAGCTACAGATATCAGCCCTAGCTCTGGCCCCAGCCCCGGCCAGTATGTACAGCTTCCTAGTGGAGCTGCTTTTTACCCACTTGGCTACCCACAGGTGGCTGCTCATGGCAGGGATGGGTGGAAGGTGGCTTCAAGCTGGAGCCCCACGTGGTGCTGCAGGAGCCGACTGCAGATTCCCTCCCCTCTGGAATGGAACAGCAGGGGTAGGAGGAGGAAGAGAAACTGTAGAGGTGGGAAGAGCTGAGCAGTACCTGAATGGCTGCAGAAGTAGCAACTGTAACCCTGCTGGGAAGCTAGGCATGCTGTCTGGGGCCAGGGCCAGGTATGGCCAGAAGTGTGGCGCAGGCTGCCCTTGGTGGGAGTGGGCAGGGCCTGAATCCATCTGGACCACTACAGAGGCAGTTGTGGGCTGGATACAATCAATTAGCGGGCTGGATCTGGCCTGCAGCCCATATTTTGCCCACCTCTGCTTTAAGAATGTTGAATGTAGCAATTTCATGTTCCAAGAGAGGTCTGTGTCATCACTGGTAATTTATTCTTTCCTTACTTATGTTACCTTTAACATTTTTTTTTGTTTGCATAGTTTCATTCCCTATTTATGCACAGTTACCTCTGGGTAGATTTGCAGAAGTTATGGTAAATTGGACAAACAGCAGTTTTTCCAGAAGGGAAATGACTAGTATTTATAGGAACAACTAGAGAGGTAAAAGGTAATTATCTGACTTGGCATTTGGCCAGAAGACTGGTGTAAATATTTCTACTTCAGCCTCACTTCTTGGAAAATTCCAAGTTCTTTAAGTGGTCAGGACTGCAACCTCAGTCATGTTTTTCTCTTGAAAGTTGGAATCATCAAGACTATAAGGCTGGGACAATGCTTCAATAGTGGCTGAGAAGGTAATAGTATCATGTACTACAAACAAAATTCACAGGAAAGGATTTAAGTGCCTAGGTCCAAAAATTGTGATCCACAAATCCCTGAGTACCTGCTGTCTAAACTCACTAGGACTCTCTGTTTTGATCTGAAAGTTTCTTCCACCCCTACAGCCATGTCCATGCCTCACAGATGTCAACCTGCCACCATTTGCCTTTCTGAAGTTGTGCATATTCCTAGGACTCCCTCGGCCTGGAGAGATGGGCACCTGATGCAGCACAAATCACACTAGCTATGGCAGCTTCCATTCAATAACACTAGCGTAGGAGGTTAAATAGTACAGTCTAACTTTTATATAATAGTCTAGTGGTTAGAACATTCACTCAGGAAGTAGGTGACTTGCTTCTAGTTCTCCCACTTCTATTACTGAAGTGGAGCCACTGAAAAGCCAAAATTGAAAGATTCAGATGGACAGGAGAGAAAGCAAGAGTGCTTCTGCAGGGGGAAGGAGCTGGAGGAAAAGCATGGGCTCCAGACCTTTCTCTAAGGAATATTTATGCATTTGACATTAAAGAATCCCTGTATAAAAGACAGAGGCCATTGTGGAGGCAGAGACATGAACCTGGGACTCCCCCGTCAAGCTGAATTCCAGTTACTGGATACATAGTCACGCTCTTTCTTGCTTGGTCTCTTGCCGGTCCCATGATTCTTGTATTTTTGGTGTTCCGTTTCCTGCTACAAGACAGGTGATTAGTTGTGCTAGTCTGAAGTCAGGCAGTAGGTAGCTCAAGGCTGCCAGCTCCCCTGTATTCACACACTGTTAAGCCACCATGCTGAGGCACACTGCACCCCAGGCAGCCGCTCCCCAGGCAGCTGCTCTGTGGCTAGCTGGGGTGCGGTGTGCCTCAGCAAGGTGGCTCCACAGGCCTCAGCGAGGGGGCTCCACAGTGGAGCACTGAGGCACACAGAGACAGGGGGCAAACAACCTATCCTGGAAATCTTCAAGAGGAGCCTAGACAGTTGCCTTGCTGGGGTCATCTGACCTCCAGTTATCTTTCCTGCTTGGTGCAGGGGGCCGGACCCAATGATCTTTTGAAGTCCCGTCCGACCTTACAATCTATGAATCTATTTGCTACTGGGAAATCCCATGTGGTTTGTGGTGCTGCAAAACGTTTTGTGGCTCCACAAACTGCACATGCCTGCAGTTCTGCATCTGGCCTTAGAGGCTAACTGGTCCAAAGAGGCATGAGCTTTTGTGGGTGACAGCCAACTTCATCAGATGCTATGCTAGCTTCAACAGGAAGGGTAGTGTGTATGAGGCTCTCTCCTGGAGCCTTGAGCATGCTTCTTGGAGGTGGAGCTGCAGATCTGAATCCCTTCAAGGCTGTGGGAAGCCTACGTCCTGGCAATTATATAAAAGGTGGACAGCATTTTCTTCCCTTTAAAAGGAAAATAATGAGCTCAGCTAAGTTTCTTAAAAAAGGAAGTGATAGGTACCCACCCTAAGCAGAGGACTTCAGACGCTGGATCCTGAGTGGACAGAAACAGCTCCCTTTTGGCTTTGATACCAAAGCTCTGGAGAGGAAGCAGAGGAACACCTCTGTGATTATTGTTTCCTTTTGTGTAGCTCTTACCATCTGCCTGCTCAGCATGCAGGAACTTTAGATTGCTCTTCTGACTTATGCTCTGGATGGGGAGCTTCTGTGCATGAATCTTTATTTTGGATTCCAATCCAGGGGCCAGAACCTTTAAATTTAGTTGCTGCAGAAACTAGATTTTCACTGAAGATCTCCTATCCTACTGAAGAGACATTACTTGGGATAGCTGGTGAAATCACAGTCCTAAATGACTTCAGCCTAGATATTTGTCTATCTCCTGTCAGGAAATAAACAATTGAAAGAGCTATTGAACATATGGACGTCAAGAGAGTGTAGCTTTAGTAGTGCAACTGAGCTTACAATATGGCCTATAGTACAGTTGAAGAAAAGTTACAGTTAATGTTAGAGCTAAGTATCAGTATAATGCCACTTTTTGAAAGGGACTCATTGTCTGTTCTATTTATTGTAAGTGACTAGGCCAAAAAATAACTGCTTGCAGTAATGGAAATGGCTGTCTGTGGCTTCAGTTGAAAACAGAGGTTTTTGTATGTGTACAGGATATGGTTATTACTGAAGAAATAGGATTTGTTTGGAAACAGGAATGGGACTTTATTACTGAGGGCTTTCCTCTTCTTTTTACTTCAAAATTTACAGAGATAACCAGATTACATTGCAAAGAATTGGTTAACCTAAAAAACAAGAATTAAGAAGCTCGTGTCTTAGGCAAAAAATAATTTTGACTCTGGATGAAGCATAATTAAAACTGGAATGGTTTTGATACACTCGGACTGGTACAGAATCCTGAAGGTGCGAGTGTTCCACCACAACCATTTGTACCACTGATGGTGGGACTGCAGTGTTCTTATAGCTATGATGGTCTGTGAAATCTACAAGGGGCAAGGTACTTCTGTGATACTTTTATTAGATGAACTGTAGAGCTGAGAGAGATTTTTCATGAACTCTTGGAGTGAACAAGGGTGCTTTGTCCCTGAAAACTTGTCAAACATCTATCCCAACTTTATGCTTGGTCCAATAAAAGGTATCACAACCTCACCCACTTCTCATTTTGTTTGATAGCAATCATTGATACTGTCCTTATCAAACATTAAGGCAAAGTATTCATCTGATTTTGAAGTCATACCTAAACTACTTTTAAATTCTACCCCACCTTCTTTGGATAACAGCCCTGTTTCTTTTCCTGATCTGTACTTATTTGAACTTCCTTATACATTCTGACCTATGTTATTTGACCTATGATATTTATACATGCCTGATCTATTTATTTCTGGGCCTGATTTTTTTATACCCCATGATTGGAAAATAGCAATTATAGTCCCTATATTTCAGAAATAGTGAAAATGCTACCCAGAAAACAACAGGTATCAGTGGTATGAAAGACTTCAGACCAATAATTAAAAACACTGAGAAATAAAAATGCAATGAAAAGCAACAAAGGTTTATCAAAATTAGATTGTACCAATCTAACCTGATATCTTTCTTTGACAAGATAACTGATTGTCTGCATAAATTGAATATGATAGATCTGATCTATCTGCAATCATTTAATATAGTGCCACACTGTAAATCAGGGCTCTCCAACTGGCGGCCCACATGCTACATGTAGTTTATGAGAGGATAGCATGTGGCCCACAAGAAGCTAGCCAACAACCTGTGAGCCCCATGCAGCCACTTCTCCCACTGCCACATAATGGGGAAGAGCTTGAAAAGGGAGGGGCTCCAGGCATTGGTGCGGGGAGGTGGGGGGCTGTATGCCGCCTGTGTAGGCTGTAACAGGGAACCCCAATCCTGTTAGCTGCAATCTGAAGAGGGACAGGACTTTTGTAGCCCACAAGGGCCAGTGGTGACAGCAACCATCCCCAACAAGGTAACAAATCCTGAGGCTGGGGCCAGTTAGGCACTCTGGGAGGGTGCAGGGCAGGAATAAGACAAAGTTCATTGGAGAGCCAGGGTGAAGCTGTGGGGCACATAAAACCAGGGCCTGGGAGCTAGCAGGACACTCTGACCCTGCAGGCAGCAGGGAGTGACTCTCCTGAAGTAGAGGGCTTCAGGGAACAGACTAGCTGATGCCTAAGCAGCCCTCTAGGGCTGCAAGGGGAAAGCGAAGGGGAGCTTAGGGAGTGTGTAATTAGATTCTGTACATGGAAAATCATAACAAACTCATGCAGTTCATGAGGGGGACAGCATGTGGCTCACAAATGGCTAGCCAACAGCCTGTGGGCCCCCAGGTTGAATAGGAAAAAACCCCTCATATTAGAGTAAGTAAAGAGGTAGATCCAGTCGTGTCCTACTAAATTTCAGTGACCCTGTATTTTACTTCCTCAGCTGGGTGTTCATTTGGCTACATTGGGGCAAATTAATTTCTAATGTAAAAGTCAGCAGTATTAAAACAGGTTTGAAGTTAGCTGATAAATGTTGGGCACTAATAAATAGGTTAAGAATTATTTCCAAAGATAGGCAGTTAGTATGATTTTAATCTCTGATGTTCAAAATGAACATTTTTCTCAGTGAACAAAAGAGTATTTAACATTCAAGTTTTCCCAAAAATCATGATCAGAAAATTCTTAAATCAATTCACTATTCAAATATATTCAAGTGAAGACTCTCTTTTAAAACATAAATGTTGAATATTTTCAATAACTGAGCATATAAAACCATTATACATATTTTAACTGGAGGAATATGGTAAGTTTATTAAATGAAATCTCGTATCACATCAGCTGGATTGTCTTTATTTTGCCTGCAATGTTGACCTGAATATGACCTATTAAGAGAATCTTCTAAAAGATTTTTGTTCTCAATATAAAGGATTTTCTTTAATCTTTCTACAGGATGATGGGTTTGTTTCTACTTGGGCACATCTGTAAGAAATCACCCACACAACAGTAAAATGAAAAAAAAATCCAGGAGTTATTAACAATGCAGAAAATTGAACTGAAACAAAAGAGACTGTTTGCTTATCATTTTTTGGTTTGCACTTCTCAGAAGATAAACAAGGTAGATAGCTTTTATATTAAAAACTAGAAAGGAGACTAACTTCCATCTGTTGAAAACAAGTCTGTCTGTGACTTCTCTGAACAGGCTGATAGACTCTCTTGCTGAATGAGCATTGCTGTCCAGAGTTCTTCTAGGACCTGATTCTCAAGACTCTGTGTTGGGGTTATCTTGCAAGTCCTTATGTACTTTCCTTGATCCAGGGCCCCTACCTTTCCACCATTTTTCAAGCTATTTTTTTTCCAATTACCTTTACACATGATCAGATTTGTGGACTTCCTTATTTACTGTATTTACATGAATCCAAGACAAGGCTTTTCCCCCCAGTCACCATGGTGGAAAAAAAGCCTTGTCTTAGATTTGACTGCCAGCTATGGGGCAGGTGATAGTTCTGCTCCAGCTTGGGCCCCAGGTTTCGGGCTCAAGCTGGAGCTGATTCTTTGGCTGCCACTGGCTGGGATAGCTTATTTAGCAAGAGAGGGGAATCACAGCCAGGGGAACATGGGAGAGATCACAGGGTGCAGTGGTGAATGGGGGAGGCCCATGTGTGTGGCCTGAGGGTGGCTCAGGGGAGATGGTACTGCCTGTCCCTCTCCAGTGTGCTTCACCCCCACTTCCTTCCATTTGCCTTCTAGCACTGACCTGGCTTGGCTGGGATCTGCCGTTGCTTGTTTCTGGCCAGGATGGGCTGGGGCTGGACCAAAGCCAACATTGCTGCTGAGTGCCTGGGAGGACTACAGCTACAGTAGAAGGCAAGGAGGGAAGAAGGGGGTGAGAAGTGGGGGAGTACAGGCAAGACAAGGGGTGAAGGGGGCAAGGGCTGATGGGGTGGGAAGGTGGGAGTGCAGGTACAGGCACAGCTTGGCGTATGGCAGAGGGCACGTACAGGAGGGGCAGGTGGCAAAGGGTAGGCCCAAGCTTATGGGGGGCAAGGAGCATGGGGACAAGAAGTAGTGGTTGGGCTCCTTATCCCCCACCCCTGTTTTCCCTGCCAGAAGCGAAGACTATCTTCCACTGATTAGATTCTATACATGGAAAATTATAACACATTTGTAACTTTCCATGCACCGAACTAATTGCCGGGGGGAAGTTGTCTTAAATTTTAAGTCATCTTGGATTTGAGTAAATAAAGCACTATGCTATAGATCATTGAGAATAAAATGTTTAATGGTTACCATTTCAAGAGTCTAAGGCCTAGCTCAGATATAGCCTTTTATAGACCAGGTAGTCTAGTTGTATCTATTTTCACTGAAGCTTTTAATTAAACCATCTCAGAACTTTTCATTTATCCAAAACAAAAAATGAGGATTATGGACTGATTCACAGATCCTCTACTGCACTAATCAACTGAAAAGGCATTTCTAAAATAAGATTTATTCTTCTGTAGCAAATGCAGTATATTCATTTCCCTATCTGAATGCCGTGGGGGGCCACAGCATCTTGGGGTACTGTGAGGCTCTCTTAGGGGAACTTCAGTGTCAGTGGCCAGGTAAAACTGCTCTGCAAGATGTACCAGCAAAAGAAGTACTGGTTGGAAAGGGCTATATAGTACGAGCTGACTTTACAGAGTCCTAAAGCAGGAGGAGCAGGTGCATGTGGCACAGCTCTTCTTGAGCTGGCTGCGTAGCAGGCATAGGGCACTTTCATGTAGAAGCAGCAGAACCGCTGAGAAGCATTGAGGTAAACTGAGGAAGCACCAAGAAAGGTTTTCAGTTGGATATATTAGTATTAGCCTCTCTTGCTTTTTATGAAGGACACGCAGTAGGCATGTCTACATGAAACGCTTTAATGTGCAATAGGGCAAATTACTGCATTATAAGTGTCACTGTCTACACCTACTGACCCTTACTGTGCAGTAATTTTCTGTATTTGGCAGTTAATTAACTATCTACAAATGCAAGTAGCGTATTAACTGCTGAGTAATTACTATGCAGTACGGCATGTGTAGATGGCCAACTGGGAGCAAATTTGCTCCTGGTCAGCCAGGCTGCAGGCAGTAGGAGATTTTTCCCTTCCCTCAGGAGTTGCCTGCTGCTGGGGTGGGCTTTACCACTGGAGCTTCGGTGGGGACAATGTCCCCCTGCCCTGGCAGTAGGGAGTTCCCAACCCTAGTTCTGTGATCATGGAGCTGGGGCTAGGAGCTCCTGTGTGGGGTGAAGAGCAAGGAAAGGTGAAAGCCCCAAGAGATCCATGTGGATCGCACTCACCACAGGTACAACAAGAGGTCCAGCTGGAGCAGGGAATAGGCTGCTATGTTTCTGCACCATGTGCTTCTTATGGATTGGAGGGCGGAAGATCTGGGAAGATATTTCTGGCACCGGAGAGGGGCAGCCAAGAAGGGACTGCATCCAGTGGAAGGTGATTCTGGAGGCCTCTTCTGATGGCATTGTCCTGCAGCCAGCAGCCAGTGAGGATAGTGTACTCACTGGTCAGAGTAGTCAGCGGACCACTGGTAGGCACTGGGATATGCTGAGGCAGGGAATCTCTTGAGAATGGCTGAATGAAGATTAACATGAGTGAGTCACCAATCTGTGAGTTTAAGCTCTTTTTCCCCCCCTGGGGGAGCAGGCAGGGGTTGGGGCCTGGCAGGGATTCCCCCATGGTCCCCTCTCCTTTCCCCCGCCCCCTACTTACCAGCTCTGAGTCTGGCTCCAGCTCCCTGCTGCAATGGGAACTGGCCAAAGATTCAGAGAGCTTCAAATCGATTCGGACCTGTTAATTGGTTCCCTGATTTGATTTGGATTTGGAGATTTGGCCACTGAATTGGGCCAAATCCCCTCCTAATCGAATTAGCAACCGAAGCCTTGCACAGCTCTGTATATTATATGCAGTTATGTAAATATTGGTCCACATCCCCCACAAGTCCATGCGTAATTTTTTTAAATTGGTAAAATTGCTTGTGACATTGAAAGTATCCTTTAGCCCCCCTTCCTTCTCCTCATGGTATTGGGTAGGACACTGGGATATTGGAGGACTCAGGAACCCTCTGTAGAACGTCCATATATAATAAGTGCTTCATTTTGAAGTGCTTCTAAAAGGGTCATTTTTGGAGCACTGGAGCCTTTTTTTTTAGTGTTTCAAAGGTCATATATGTCAAGATTGGAGCCAGCCCCAGCAGCAGGCAGCTGCTCAGGGCAGGGGACAGCTGGGAAGTAGGCCACTGCCCGGGAGGGGAGAGAGCCCACCCTCTGCTGCCTGGGCTGACCAGGAGAAATTTGCTCCTGGTCAGCTATGTAACCATGCATTGCTGTGCAGTAGCTATTGTGCAGTAAATCTAGGGACTTGTATTTACATTTGGTAGAAGACTGCGCGGTAGATGAATCTACTGTGCAGTAGTCCATGCTCACGGTTACATAGTAACGCCTTACTGTGTAGTAGTTCAGTCTACTGTGCAGCAAAGCATCTCATGTAGACACACCTAGAGAGATGCAGGTTCAAGCCTCTTCTACTTGTGGCTGGGGAAGGTATAAATCCTGGACAAGTATCCTAACTGCTCAACTATAATGGCTAAAATATGGGAAGGCTTTCCTTCTCGCTGTCTATTATCTAACATGTGTTAATCAGTGGTTTCTGTCCAGCTATGTTTTCCTGTTTTTAAGAGGGTTAGCATGTGTAGTCACACAGCCCATGCATAAACAGACTGAGCATATTCAGTCTGTGTTCTTATACTTATGCATTCATATTGTAGGGGAGACAGAATCATTAGCAGCACTAAAAAAACCACTTAGGCAGCCATAAAGCTGCCAGACATACAAAGCAAAACAGAATTCCACCCACAGCTTTCTCAAAGTTTAACAAGAAATGGATTTTAACAAGGGGTGAGGAAGTACTGAAAATGATAGATTAAAAATTAATTTTATTTAATGGGCTGAGGCCTTCCCAATTCCCCTGCAAAATATCACTTCAGTATTCTAATTCTAGATGCCATCTTCTATGTCCCATAAAAAATTGCAAAAAATGAAAGGGTATATTAACTTCAGTCTACTTATTTCTACTTCAATCTGTGGGAGATAGTTACTAAGGAGTTTACTGTATTTGAAATTAACGTGGACAGTCATTCACCGTTCACAAAAAGTCATCCCTTTTCAAAAGATGGAGATGGAAAATCCTGTAAAAATTCCAGATAATAAAACAATGTTTAACTTTCTTATGAATTCCTTCTCTCCTAAAAGGAAAAAATGGAAATGGTACATTGTTGAAATACAAAGTCACATAAAATAGCAGGCCAAAATTTCATCTGGAGCAAATACACCCAGATTCATTTAAGCAATAGCTATTTATGTCAGCTCAGAATCAATCTCTTTCACAAAGTTTTCATTTTTAAAATATAAAACTTTTTTCCTTCTGAGAAACCTCATTCTCTTTGGAAAAGTAATCTTGAAAACAGTGCCACCCAAAACTTTGTTTTTCCCCAAATTTACATGTACCATAGTATTTACAGTGCTTTGAAAAAAGTGAAAATATTCTTATAATCACAATCAGCACCATGATGCTCTGTTCTTGTTCTTTTTTGGGAATAAAAGCAACATAAATTATTTCAGAATATATATTTTTGGTTAGAATAACAGGACTTGACCTTTAATGTTTAAATATTTTGCAAAATAAAAATCTGCAATGGTTTGTATAACAGTATATAAAAGTGCTTTTATAACCCTACTAACAGATTGATAATCTCAATTTTAATTTTCATATATTATAATTGGTTTCACCAGTGTCTCTGAAGATATACTGTAGCTTTCTTTCCAGAAATAATTTATATTGTCCTGGGACCTTGTTACAGAACATCTGTGGATGTCTACAGTTCAGCAGTCACAGACCCTGGGTTGGAAAAGACTATTAGTTAGTCATCTAGTTAATCCTCTTGCATCATGGCAGAAATGATTTCATTATCCTGTAGCCATCTCTAGTAGATAGGTGTCAAATTTAGTCTCATATATCTCCACTGACTGCAATTCTGAAACCTCCCCTGGCTCCATTTCTTAACCTCTTACAAAGTATTCCCTTACGCATAACCTGTATTTTCCCTGCTATAACTTAAGCCAATGAGTTCTTCTTCTTTACATTTAAAGGACAAAATATCGCCTCTTTCCTAGCTACAGTTTTCTTACTTTTGACTTTGGTTACAGTCTCCTCACTGCTGAGGCATGGCATATGAAAATATACTCCCTTTAATCAGAGGGGACAGTGTGACATATGTACATATGGAAGGCGTATTAGTAAGTCTGGCTGAATATACAACAACAAATAGATGTGGTTAAGAGCAAATCCAGCAGCAGTCATTTCCATTCCTTTCTAGACCCACTGAAGGTTGTCTTAACTAGTCAAATTGCTACAAGCCATGAATGGGTTTGGAGACAGAAAAGTAAGTATACTTTATGACAAGCTGGCCAAATTATATGGAATAAATCCCAAGGACAATTGCTATGCTTTCCTATGCATCTCTCTTTTAAACTGTTTTTAAAGCAGTTTTGGGGGCTTTTATAACTCCAGTGGAAATTTTCTTCTGGAACTCATGCCAATAGGTAGCACTCATCTTTACCTTAACAAGAGATTCACCCATGAATTGGACTTGTAACTTTAGAACTCATTGGGAATTATATGATGAATACTTATGAGAATTTACAAGCGGGCTGAAACCCCAAAAGGTTGGATTCAGTGGATTTTCACCAAAACAACCCTGTCTCTTTTTCTTCTAGCATGCCTGGCAGGCTTCTAGGGATCCCAAGTTTCCAGGGTCCATGGCTCCAAGTTGCCACTCTGCTCTCCAAACTCTGCTAGCACCATTGACACTAGGGCTTTAAGGATATGTTTCTGTAGGGACCTTCACTTACATTGACCTCTGCTCTGACTGTACTGAATTCCTACTGCAGTTGCCAGACTCTGCCATGAAGCACTTGCTTGAGCTGGAGTATTTAGGGCTTCTAAGCATCCAAGTCTTTTGTGGGGAGCCTGGCAGTCCTAAAAACTCCAAGCTGTGGTCTGAGAAGGGCTTTTGGGGTTTCCTGGCTTGTTACTATGAGATGGGATCCCACAAGCCTTGCAAACTTTTAAAGCTTCAGCTTCACAGAAGGCTATCAAGGGCTGTATTCCCCCTTAACAGGTGACTTCTGACTTCTCTAATTTCCGGCAGGCTATAGGGTTACTTTGACTCTGGTTCCCTGGTGATGAGGACAGCCATTTTGTTCAGAAAGAAATCTAATGGAAATGTTATGACTGTTTCTGAAATCAGATTTTTTCAGAAACTCTTGTACAAGACATTCCAGATTTTTACTTACATTTATATTAGACAATTTTGTTGAAATATTGGATATTCCAGCAGAATGGAAATTCAATTTTTCAGTCCTTTGGACAGTGCCTTAGCCCTCTTAGCAGGGGAGGTAGAAATGACATATCTTCTTGACTAGAGGGAGAAATTGCATTTTACTTTTATTTTAGCTCTGCTGATACTGATAAAAGAAAAGGGAATTTGATTTTCCAGATGGTTTATGTACTCATGTATGCGTATGCAAAGAGGCTGGAAGATCCTACCATATCAGGGGTCTGGGATCAGTAGTATAACTAAGCTGATGTGCCCTGGGCACCAACTTAGGGGTGCAGAAAAATAACAGCTGCTGTTACAGCCACACAGCCTGCACCAGGAACTGGAAGTTGTTGCTGATGCAGTGCATCACTACAGTTCAGGCACCCAGCTGTCCTGCTTTCCTCCATTGGAGATTCACCCTTTCAGCTCTTATCTGCCAAAATATGGGCTCTAAAAAGCATTGATCAAAGTGGAGGAGAATTGTCGTGGATCAAGAACTGCTTCCCTATGCAGTATCAGAAAATGAAAAGAACACAAAAGATAGTTAAAACCATCATTGATTGACTTCCCAAGACTTTAACTGTGCAGTAACCTAATAATACTGCTTAGTAGCACATCACAGCACAAACAGGGCTAATATGCTACTGCACAGTATTATTAGGCTGCTGTGCACCGGCATCACTAAAAAGGTGTTTGCTGGCACTACCATGTAGTAATTCTGATTACTGCACATTTATTTAGTACTTGATTATACAAGTACTAAATTAAATGTGCAGTAACCACTGCACATTAATGAACATGTAGATGTGCCCATTGTATAACTCTGATATTAATATGCTCAATGTTGCCTAAACCAAAACAAATGGATTTCCTTTTCTGAGGCAGAAGTGTAATAAGCTCCAGATCAGAGGCAGTATTGTATAAGTAGCTGCATTCTCTGCTATCTGAAGTTTCTGATTGGATTCTAAGATCATATTTAAAGATTATCCATAAAGTGTTTATGAGACTAATCTATTGTGCAGGTAAGGATGCATGAGAACTGCAATAAGTTTAAATCTGAGAGGAAAGACGTTAATTTTTTGATAGATGCAAATGGAAATGCTTGGTAATTGGGACTTACAGACTGTAAACAATCCCTCAATTTTAAGAAAAGGGAAAAGTGAAGACAAAATTTTCAGAGGATTTAACAATACTTGTTTTTTTTTCAGGTTTGGGTCCCCATTTGAGATACCCTGCAAGGGACTAATTTTTTGATGATAGACATTTATGAAAAAAAGATGTTAAAAAAATAACTGCTTGCTTTTACAAAATCTTAACTAATGCAGTTACGTAGATTAATACAAATCTGTTCACCATACTGTTCAATTAAATAATAATCTGAAAGATCAATTGAGCAGGATGTCTTTCATGTGTAATATTGAAACAAGGAATAAAGAAACAAAAACTGATGTCAGAGTTAAATTGCTCTGTTTTATTTTTGGGAGAAGCTGTCTGAAATGAGGTCTTTCTTTACCGGCCTTTGCTTAGCTTGCTTATGTTGCCCATTTTAGAGCAGTGTAAATTTCCAAATTTTAAGATAGACAAAATGGATGGTGTGGCCAGGTGTGCACCTGTGACAACAACAGCTGCTGAATGGTAAAAAATGTAATGGATAGTGAGTAACATTTAACAGAGACTGAAGAAAGTAAACCAATTATTTACAATGTTACAAAATAATAATTTACAAGAGACATTTAAATTCTGTGCAAGTAGCTAAACTCAAACAAGACTATATTTCAACATCTGCAAAACAATAAAATGATTTCAAGCAGCTGGGTTTAATTTAAAAATATTAGACAATATACAGTATATGTTCAATCCCACAATGGAAAAATCCTCAGATGGTAGATCATAAAATAAAATCCAATAAAGAAAATTAAACCAACAATGTTTGCATACTCTTTATATTTTTTCATTAGAATCTAGTTCTGAAATTAAAAAAGAAAAAGATTTTTATTCAGACACATATGCTTTACATGCATTTAGGACTCCAGAAGTTTTGAGCCACAAATATGTATCCAACAAATTATTTAACTTCAACCTACAGAAAGGTCAAAAACACAAAAAGCTATTCTATTGAGATGTTCACATTTAATTCAGCAAATCATAAGCATTTCCTCCTTCAATAACATTTTCCTTTCTATACTATTCAGTGTAGAATTTCTAACTGTTGTGCTTTTTACTTTAATAATGTGCATCTTTTAGTTAATTTTCTCTTTCTGTTAAATCATTCAACTTTTAGCGTTCCTGTAGAAATATGTGTGTTCAAGTCTTCTGCTTGCAGTTTGTGGAAATGTATAATAAAGTAATTCTATCCTTCCAAACAGATCATGTTTTCCCCATATGTGCCCTTGCATCCTGCTACTTTTAGACCTTTGTAAAGCTGTAACTTTGTTCAAAGTTTTTTGTTTTTTCAGTCTGGCTTTATTTTTAGGTTTAAAAATGATTTAGAGACATGCTTTGGCTATTTTTGACATATGTATATGCATCTTCTGCTGATCATCTTTGGGTCAGTCACAGTGCCTTGGCTGCTTGTTCTGCTGCCCAAACAACATCCAATATATATTATTAGATACTAGCTCTTGGGAATGTTTATGACAACATTCTTAGCAGGCCCCCTTCCCCCCCAGTTGTTCCTGGAGGCTCTAGAATAATGTACAGCAATGAATGCAAGCTCTATGCCCTTGCTCAAGTATCAGTGAAGGCGTTTTCTGAGAGCAAGGTTTAACTATTAGCTGTCAGCTTGCATGCTGAAGCTGGGTCTACGCTACTAATAGTTGCTAGCATAAGTACCTCAGCTGATGGTGAGGGGGGAGGCGTATGATTTTTAAAATACATCCTCTGGCAAAAACCCTGGTGCAGAACAGCCAACAGAAGATGTTTTCTATTTTCTAGTTTACACCCCTCGGAGAAACAGTGTAACTATGCTGTTTTATTGAGGGAAAAGTCGCTTTTGTCAGCGTAAGTATGTCTTCACCAAAGGGCTCTGTTGATATAACTATGTGGGCACAGCTACGGCAGCAGTATCTCTGGGGGAAGTTCCATGCTACATTTAGATTACACTGGGCACGTCCAGATGAGCATGCATATGTCTCTTGTAGCATCTCAGACCCCTTTGAGATGCTGCAGGACGCATGTGCAGGAACAAAAAACCTTCCCCACACTGCAAATTTGCAGTTCGGGGGCAAAATTTGGTATCTGGATATCCAGGGTCCAAAATAAATATGGATGAAAAAAGCAGGACAGGGCACGGTCCCGGATTGTGCCCTGAGGCAACTGGAGGCTTGGGTCCCCCACAGTGTTGCTCTGGTAGCCAGCCAGAGCATCTTTATGGCTGGCCCTTATCCTGGTGCTGAAGCATGCTGCCTGCCTGTGCGGGGCATGCAGGCTGTGGGGACCTGGACCCAGGCTCCATGTCAGGTAAGTAGGGGGGCGAGGGAGCTGGAGGACAGGGGGAAGGGACCATGGGAGGGGCCCCACGCAGCCTTAGACCCTGATCACTCCCCCAATAGCCTTCCCACCTGGCCTTAGTCCCAGCTCACTCCCTCAGCCCCCTCGATCGTTCCCCCACCTGGTCCCAGCTCACGATTGCTGCCCCACCTGGCCCCAGCATGCCTGCACTCACTGGCTGTAGCAGTGGCCATCAGGGTTGCTGGGGCCTCATGGTACAACCTTCCGTCATGGCGCAGGGTGCAGACTGGCTCTGCAGGGCGCCACTTGGCACTTTGCACTGTCAGGCAGCTCAGGTTTACCGAGTCTGTCACCTGGAGCCCGGTGCCACTCAGCCCAAGGGGCCCTGAGCTGCCAGACAGCCCTTGGTGCCTCACAGTGCCCTGCAGAGCTGGGCTATACCTGCACAATGTGGCAGTGGCAGTGTGGGTGACCGGCAACTGGGGCCAATCCCTGCTGCCCCCCACTGCCCTGTGCCATGCAGGTGGGGGGGCTCTGCCATGAACCCCCGGTGGCTGTGATGGCTGCTGCTACAGCTGGTGAGTATGGAGATACACCCCCAAGACACCCCCACAACCCCATCACCCACATACCTGTTCCTGTGGTTCAGGAGTGAGGGGACTGGAGTGAGGGCCAGACTGTGGGTTGAGAGTGAGGGTCAAGGGCAGGGGCAGAGCACTGGCATATCAGTGCTGCTCAGCACTGCACATCCTGGTGAGTGAAGCGGGTAGGAGCAGCTCTGATTTTTTTATGACAAAAAAGCCAAAAGTCAATGCCAAACTCCATAGATATTTAGAATTTATTTTATTATGATGATAGAGGCATTAGTAGGCTTCCAAATTGCTTTAAAAGTGTAAATATATCAATAAAACATTGCCCAACTGATTCAATCTCTCTCTCTCTCTGTCTTTCTCTCTCTAGAATGTTGAGTGGTCTTTTGTTTTACTTGTGGAAGAACATGGATTTGGGGGTATTTTAAAGAATGACTTTGGGATTTTTTTATCAGGGATTTTGCAGTTTTTAAATAGGGAACCAGAATTTGTGCTAGTGAGGCAGGTGGCAGGACCCAGGCAGAGGAGCCTGCTCAGAGCTGGCACCTGGGACCCAGCTGCAGGTGGCTGACCTCCTGGCCATTTGGGGCCAGAAGGATCTGCTTTGACAGTTCAAAGCAGGCCACCACACTGAAAACATCTTCCAGGCAATGGCTGCCCAGATGGCCGGGCAGTGAGACACATGGAAGTAGTGCCACACAAAGACCAACTGTGCAGCCACAGCCCACTGGCAGCTGGCCCAGAGGTGCAGATGCCTCTAATGTCCATGCAGTCCACATCCAGGTCTGGCAGGTGTACAGCCTTGAAGCCACATGTTATTGCAGGTGGCAGCAGGTCACAGCCAAGCAGCAGTCCCCACTGCCAGACTGCTGCAGTGGGTAGAGGGTACAGAGAACTCTCAGGGCTGCTTCAGCAGTCCAGCTGGCATAAGCAGTAGTGTTCCTAGGTGCAAATTGACCAGGTCCAGAAGCTCCTGTGAGTGAGTAGCCCTGAGCTAGAAATCTTTCTTGTTGTTCAGCAATGAAGTTTTAATCAAAAATAGGTTACAAGTCAGCATCTTCCATATTTCAGGGATGTACAGTAAAAGCTTTGTTATTAGGCACCCACGGGGAATGCTGGATAACAAAATATGCTGGATAACTGAGCAGCACAAATAGACATCTTTGCCTGTTTGGGTCACCACCTGTCCCGCCACATCTGGGATGTCGCCTCCCCTGTCGCCGCGTTGCTGCCCCTACCGCCACATTGCCACCCCTCCCACCATATCGCTGTCCCTCCTGCGGGCCCTGTTGGCCCTGATGGACAGGGAGGGGGGACCCACACAGCCTGCTATGCCCTGGGCCATGGGGGCTTGGCAGTGCAGGCTGTTTTCCCCTGGGCCATGGGGGCTCCGCGAAACCAGAAGTGCCACGGTAGGTACTTCCAAAGTTTCATAGTAGTTAGGGGTCAGTGAAATACTGCCTCCTAATCTCTAAACTGAACCTATTCTCCAGCAGCTTCTGACCATTTTTCCTCATCACCCCAGGTGCTGCTGGGGGGAATAGGGCCCTTCCTATTTGATGCTGATCTTCCCTAATGAGTTTGTAGGCAGCCACCAATCCCCACTCAGCCTCCGCTTGCTGAGGCTGAACAGGTTCAGTCCCTCAGCCTCTCCTCATAGGACCTGCCCTGCTGCCCTCCAATCAAGCGGGTGGCCCTCCTCTGAACCATCTCAAGGCAGGCCACATCCTTTTTAAAGGGTGGTGCCTGGACCTGGATGCATTACTCCAATTGAGGCTGGACCAATGTCGCATAAAGGGGGAATATCACCTCTCTGGACCGGCTTGAGATGCATCTTTGGATGCACGACAAGGTGTGGTTAGCTTTGCTGGCTGCGGTCTGGCATTGGCGGCTCATGTTTATCTTGGAATCGATAATAACTCCAAGATCCCTTTCCACCTCTGTGCTCACAAGGGGGGAGCTCCCCGGCTTGTATGTATGCTGTGGATTCCTTCTCCCCAGATGCAGCACCCTGAATTTATCTACATTGAACGACTTCCTATTACCATCCGCCCACTTCTGTAGCCTGTCTATATCTAATTGCAGCCTCTCTCTCCCTTTGAGTGTGCCTACCTCTCCCCACATTTTGATCTCATCAGCAAACTTGGACAACATGTTTTCCACCCCCTCGTCCAAGTCACTGATGAAGATGTTGAACAGTGTAGGCCCCAGGACCGAGCCCTGGGGGACCCCACTATTCACATCCCACCAGGTTGAGTATGACCCATCCACCACCACTCTCTGGGAGTGTCTCATCAGCCAATTTCTAAAATATCCAACTTTGTAGGCATCAATGCTGCATTCGCTCAATTTATTAATGATAATGGGGTGAGAGACAGTGTCAAAGGCCTTCCAATTTCACTTTTCCCTTACAAGCCCTTACAAGCCAGCTTGCCGGTTAACAGAGCATGGCGGCTTGTAAAGTGCTGGTTAACACAGCTTTTGCTGTATTTGGTAGCTGTCTTGGTCTGAGACAAAACATTTTTGGATTTAAACTTCATTGCTATAAAAAGATTTCTACACCTCCCTGCCTGCTTGCTATCTGACACCACCAGGGAAAGAATCCTGCCTTACCTGCACATCAAAGAGCAACTCACAAAGACACTCTCATGGACCCAGAGGGACAGCCTTCCATCTTCAGCTCCCTCTATGCAAAAATGAAGTTTATTTTCTACCTATGGGGACTTTTTACTATCTTTAATTTTCCCTGAGCCTTAGAAACATGTGCCTGAAAGCTTGCAGAAAAAGATAACTTTTTTGTGATTTCTTAGCTGGCCTAATAAAAGGTATCATCTCTGAATCAAGAGTTCTAGAGTTTTGCATTTCTTTAATGATTATTCTTAGCATTTCCATACTCCTGTGAGGTAAAGTAAAAAATGTTGTGCCTGCACTAGAGAAGAGGAAACATATGTCTACAAGAAAATTAAATGGCTTGCTAAGGCTCACACACAAGAAGCTTTATCAGAGCTTGAAATTAAAAACAGTCTCCTGGATCTTGGTTCATTCCCTAATCACTGTAACATCCTTTCTTTCGGGGGAAAAGCCTGAAAATGTAAATCAACAAACAAACCTTTAAGGACAACCTAAACTTTTTATATACTTGGTTTTCTGCTGGTAGGTCAGTGAAACAAGGTTGAAATTAAAAAATGGGTGCATACTGTATTTACTGGAATCTATTCCCCACCTCCTCTGCCCCACCACCAACGCACATGGGGGAAAACCCTCTTGTCTTGGATTTGAGTACAAGGGAAAGGTAGGTAGCTTCTGCAGCTCTGACTGACTAACTTGGCTGCTCCTCCATCACCTGCACCCCTGCAGCCTCTACATCCCAACCTGCTTTCCTCTCTGCTTGCGCCTCAACCCCTGCCATGGCTGCCTACCCTCCACAGCTCCAACTCAGGCTCTGGCCCTGCCTTGGACTGGGGCATAGAGCATGTGGTTATTCTGGCTGCTGTAATCTGTGCTCCTTGGCCAGGCTGAGACCAGAGCAATCACATGACATGCCCCAGTCCACAGTGGAGCTGAAGCCCAAGCCTGAGCCACAGCCACAGGGGAGTACTGGCAGAAGCAGGGTGGCAGGTAGCAGAGATAGATCAGAAGTGGTAGGGATGGAACAGAGGCAATGAAGAGGGGTAGGCAGCAGAGCAGACTAGGCAGAAAGATAGGCACAGGGGCAGTCATAGGCAGGATGGAGGACAGGAAAGTGGGTGGGCAGGCAGGAGTGAGCAAGTGATTGGGGGAGCATGTACTGGTGGGCAGGTATTGTGGGGGGTAGGGGCAGGGGCTAGGGTGCACAGGCACCAATGGGGGGCGACAGTAGGCGGGGAAATAGTTGGGGAGGACAGGCAGTAAGGGGCCAGGGTCAGGCCATTTGAGTGTCTGCCTTGCTAGTGCTGCTTGCCCCACTGCAGTGGGTTTGGAGGTGGTAAATTTAATACAATCTCCCAGTAATTACATTCTGTACATGGAAAATTATAACAAATTTTCAAGGTATGGAATCTAATTATTGTGTGGGGGCATCATCTTAATTTCAAAATCATCTTATATTAGGGTAAATACCCTACATTACAATTTCTCTAAAGTAAAACATTACTGAACAGAAACTTAGAAAGGACCTGGCCTTCTCTTTTTGCGAACTACCTGCAAAGTTCATTCAAAATGACAATTCATTAACACAAACCAGTTGCTTGGCACTAAAGTGAAAGCAGGGATTGGAATATATACATGCAAACCAGGAATTGGAAACAAAGTTCTTATGAGAGCTAGAAAAAACAATGTTTTAAGACCTGAACAATACTTTCCCCTGAGTAATTTCTGGTCTGTTAGCAAAGAAAGTGTCTCATAACTTTTCAAGCATAAGATATTATTAATTAGTTGTGATGTAAAATCCCAGCAATTTTGGCTAGAAACAATTGTTCTGAGCTTATTCATAAGCAAAGAGAACTATGATAGGTTACAGACAGTATCTGAACTTGTGATGAAACTGAGATGTCTGAAAAATATTTGGCTTACAAAGAGGCACCTAGAAAAGTTCCATAATTCCGTCTATTCAGCACTTCCAAAATCTGGCCTGTTTAATCAGAAAAATTGAAGATACTTAAAATATGGCAACTTATGGTTCAGTAATTGAAGGATATTAAAGAATCATGTGCATTTCATTGGAGAAAATCTGAAATAACATTAATCGCTGAAAAATTATAATATTTTGGTGACTGTACCTCCACAAACAGCATATCACACTGTATCAAACTCACATCTTGATTTCTCTTGGACTAGGCCCTCTCTCACTTTGAGAATATTTTAAAATTCTTGATCTGTTTTCTGAGATTTTTTTACTATGATTTTTGATAGCTCTGTGCTATGTTCTGGCTACTTATAAAAGATTTAATAGTTTTTGCCATTCTTAAAATCAAGTATCTAGCTTCTCAACTGGGGTAAACAATGAGTTGCTTTGGTATCCAAGGGATACTGGTGCAGCAGAGGTCAGAATAGAAAAACTAATATGCTAAAGCAGTCTAACAGCATAACCAGATAAAAAGAAAGGAAAGCAGGGTGCTACATAGAACCTACAACCTAGGTTAAGAGCTTGAACTAATTTTGTTCATCGAAGTACTAGAAATTAATGGTACAGAGGAAAAATAGTAATGATTGGCAACTATATCCCTTAAAGCCACTCAGTAATGTGACTCCCACATTAATTTCTAGCAGTAAATTCTCTGAAAGAGAGCAGACCTCTGTGGGACATTGTCTATGTCCTGACAGAAGTATATATGAGTTCTTGTTAGATTGTGAGGAGGCTCATGTTTCTGATAGGTATCCAGAGCCAGTTTTCTTTTGCAAGAAATTTCATGAAATTCTTACTGCTAGAAAAATAGTCCAGGAGCTGGACCATACATGCATTCAAGCCCTCTGGCTGGAGAACTGCGCAGACAAGAAGTCCCTTGGCCACCCCTGCCTTTAGAGAGCTTATTAATTGACATCCCACCTCCTCCCCTGCCTGGGATGGGGGTGGGCTGTAAATAGACAGTTTTATAGCCAAAGGTACAGGGAAATGGGGCTAGCAGGGCCAGCCTACAATTTTTGGAGTCCCCCGCAAAATATAGTTTTGGGGACCCCTAACACAAAGAAGCCAGCATTGTGGGAGGGAGGGGGTTGGCGAGTGGCCAAAAAGCTGGCATCAGTGGCATCAGCAGTGTAGGGGGGTGAGTGGCTGGACGTAAAGCCAGCAGTGTTGGTGTCAGGAGTGGTGTGAGTGGCAAGCGGCTGGATGCAGGGGGCCCTGTAGACAAGAGGCCCCCCGCAACCACAGGTTTTCCAGGATAGGACAGGCCAGCTCTGGGGGCTAGGGAGAGTCTCCCTGATTTTGGTTCCTGGCCACCTGGCTCTTACATCACCTCATGTGCAGCCCAACTGGGTGGCAGAAGGAATGCTATGAAGCTGGAGGTAGAAGGAAGCAGGATGGGCCTGGTTTCCACATCCCCAAGTCTTGTTCCCACCCTTATTGTCTTTTACATCACTGCCTGTGCCACCCAGCTGGGCAGCACTTTGCCATCTTAAACAGGAAGAGGGGGAGGTGTTCCCTCTGGCAGCAAGCCTCTTGGGGCCCTGGGATGGTTCCCACTACAGAAGAATGGCCTCCTCTATGCCGATCAGCTAATTGGCAAGGGGAAAATTTCCCAAGGCAGAGTTCTCATAAGTCTACTTGACAGTCCTCTTCTGGACAGTCCTTTCCTTTGGAGGGAGGGAGGGAGGGAGAGAAAAGGACTGCTGGGTACTGGCTGTCTCTGGTCCTGAGAGAAGTTTCCAGGTGTTCGTGTTAGATAGGGAGGAGGGTGATATTCCTGTTAGGTATCCAGAGCCAGTTTTACTTTTGCAAGAAATTCCTTGAATGACACTACACTCTCTTTTTGTCCTGGGAGAAAGGCTTTTCTCTTGGTACAAATGGACTGGCACAAATGTAACACTTGCCTGTGGCATTAATAAAATAAGGTTATTTTTGTGGTTTAGAGATGTCTATAATTAAAGATAAGGAAATCAATGATTGTTAACTTTGATTATTTTATCATTAGTGAAAAGGAAAAATGAAAAATAAAAGGAATACAAAATGTAAACAATAAACTACGGCTATTTCAGTTACAATGTCTTCTGTAGATGTTTCTGGCTTGAAGATTCTCTTTTAAGTAAACTGAAACCAAAGAACATTATTTCCAAAGTTTGCAGTGAATTCTGGCTCAGTGAACCATAGAAAATTAAAATAGTTTATTGATGGGTCAGACAGTTTTGTTCAAGTGTTCATGAATATTGTTTCTTTTATTGCGGCTATCCTAAACAGAATGAATGGACAAAAGGAAGTGATCTTTACTAAATTTTATATAACCAAAGAAAGTGTAAAGTAATTTTTAGAAAACCTTTCACAGAAGACTTCTGATGCAAGCAAACTAAAGAAAATTAAGAATCTCAAGTCATATTGAATCTCACTATTTCTTTCCATTTACCAATGTCACCTTATTTTTCATTGTCAAGACAATAAAATGGTAATGATACCTTCTTTGGCTCATGAATATATAATCAGCTATATGAATATACAGCACAACTGTACTTTTGCTTTTGTGAAAGAAATTCTTTAAAGTCAGAATCTTAGCTTTCTTTTATTTGGTAAATTTAGACAGAAAAATAGCAACTGGAAATAAGGTTATAGCTGCTGAAAAATGCAAGGATGGATAGAAATTAAAATAAACTATCAGTTTTTAAATACACAAAAAATCCCTAATAAAGGAAGCTAAAAGATATCAGGTAAAAATCAAAGGCTAAGGACAAGTCAAGAGATTTTATATTATTATTAATATATATTAAAAGAAAGCAAAAGTCCCAACAATGATATAAGTACACCTCTAAATGAAGATGGTAAAATATAAATGATAATATAAATGTGTTCAATAACTATTTCTCTTCTGTTTTAGAAAAGAAGTAGAACAATGTATTAATATCACATGCTAATGATATAAAGTCCTTTCCAGTTCATTGGGATCATGCAGTCAAAGGTTTGGAAGTGACCTCAATAGATATCCAGTCCAACACCCTGCAGAGAGGCAGGATGTTTTATTCCTAAACCATTCCAGTCATATACTTATCCAGTATCTTCTTGAAAATCTCCAAGGAAGGAGATTCCACAGCTTTCCTAGACAGCTAGTGCCATTGTACTATTGTTCTCACAGTTAGGATTATTTTTCTGTGAGATTTAATCTAAATCTGCTGTGCTACAGTTGAAACCCATTGTTTTCCCTCTTTTTTGGGGCAACCTTTCACATATTTGAAAATTATCAAATCCCCCTCTAATCTCTTTGTCCAAACTAAACATACTTAGTCGTATCAACCTTTCTCATGCAATTTACATTCCAATTCCTTTATCATCCTTGTGTTTACTTTTAGAACCTCTCAATTTTCTCTACACGCTTCATAAAATAAGGCACCTAGGGCTGGACATCATTTCCATTGCCCATATCATACAATAATTCTGCTAAATGCAACCTAAAATTGCATTTTCTTAGCTTGCAACAGCATCACATTTTTAATTATGTGGAGTTTATAATCTGTTATAAGGTTTGTATCATTGGAAGTACCACTGCTTAGCTAGTTATTATCATTAGAAACAAAAGAGAATGTTAAATATCTACTAAGGGTTAACACTTGAATCAGCAGGCTGCCCAGACAACTTTCAGCTAAGAGTCATGAAAAAGCTAGCTGAGATGATGTCCGGCCCACTGATATTAAATATTAATAACTATTGGGAAAATTCCAGAAGGCTAAAATATTGACAAAGAGAAAATTGTTTTATCATCACCCGTATGAGACTTCCAGCATCTGAGACCCTCATTAAAGCTTTACATGGTACCAAAACATTTTGTTCTGTGAATTATGAATATCTTCTTTAAGCACTTTGTGTGTGTGTTAAAAGGATAGTAGGATGAAGAGTCTATTTCGTCTTTATTTAAAACACCTTTTATTTTTTTCTGATGTTTAGGTGCTCTTCTGTACCTGAACAATAGAGTAAGATGACTGACATTTTGAACCATTTTCATGGTTGACAAAGGTAAGGTAAGTAAATCCTATATTTAAGTTTCAGAAAAGAAGGGATATGTTCATTAAAATTATTTGTTTGTATGGAATACAACAAGCAAATGACAGAATAAGCTATAAACAACCTATAGACAATCTATAAACAACAGTACTGAGGGAGGAGGCTAGGGTGACAGTTTTAGATTTGATATCCACTGCAAAGCATCAGTGGCCTGGTGCAGCCTTCAGTGCAACCATTAAAATGAATAAATAGGACACTCCTTCATGAAGTGGGCTATAGTTTGGATTTCACCAGACTCACACTTAGGGTATTTAACAAAATTCCATTTATGTAGTGGGTAGTTACATCTACCTTGTCCAGTACAGGTTTCCCTTGCTTTATGCAGGTTCTGTATGTGTGAATTCACTCTTAGGCAATGACCCTTTTTATACCAAAATTTGGTTATATGTGAGGCAAATTCACTCTTATTCGATTAATGTGATGGAAGCCATCAGTGCTGCTTTGTGCAGTGATTTGTGGTAGTGACACGCATGAAAATATAGTCTCCTGTGTGGATCTGTGCTCCTCACTCATTGTCTGCAATATGTGTTTCTGTAGATGCCATCCCCATTATGGCTTCTATACATGCCTCTAGCTTATCTCCAACTGTCTGCTGTTGTTGAGTAGCAAAATTGTCTTGTAAAAGTGATAGAAATGGGTTAGTACAGTCGAGGTCTTGGAACGAATCTCTATATGTTACATTGAAAAGTGGGTTCCCTTTATGTGAATTTGAGTTATGTGCTGTTTTCCAGGAACGCATGTACCGCATGAAGTGACGGAAACCTGTATGAGCACTGTTCAACATTCTCCAACATTACTCTGGTAAAGCAAAGCCAAGGGGTTTAGATTTGGTGTCTGTAATAAGAAATTTATTAATGATGTCAATTGTGTTCCATTACTGGATACATTTTTCCTTGATGTGAAAGCTTTTTGTCATTCAGATCTTTTCCCACACTCCAAGATGGTTTTCTTGATTTAAGCCTTGGTCTAAGGGTGGTCATTAAGTTCCTCAAAAATTGTTAGTGAATTGAATGTAAGCAGTTTTTTGCAGACTCTTAAAGTAGCCTGTTTAGAACAAAGATATAAAGAGCACTAGTTCAAAGAATTTGAAAGTCATGCCCAGAAGGGAAACAGGCCTAAAACTCTTCACATCATCTGAGGATTTGCATGGTTTGAAAACTACAATAATGTTTGCCTTTTTTTACATTTTAGGGATGTAACCTGAGTGTGATGCTCATGAAGAGTTTTGTCAGCAACCCCCTTCTACACAGGCTGAATTGTAGAAGAAATGCCGGCAGAATATTATCTTTACCTGCTGCCCTATGTCTTTTAATAGGTGTTAGAGCAATATCTATCTCCCTGGTCTCCAGGGAGGAGGGATAGGAGATAGAACAGACAGTCAGGGGACAGCAGTGGATCTGCAAGTACCCATTATGAGTCTCATTGTTTTATTCAATTGAGAGTCAGTTAGGCTGGTATGGGCACTCCTGCACCACACTGGGGCACAATACTCAGTTGCTGAATAAATGAGGGCCAGTATCAATGTTCTAAGAACTTCAGCATCACTTTCCCAACTCATACCAGCCAGTATTGAGAGGATGTTATTACATATGGCAAGTATGTTCATAGTTGACCAGTTTTCCACAAAATCTCATTCTTAGTCGGGCATTCACCTGGGGGTTAAGGAGAGGAAAAAAGGAACAAACTGTTTTGTCAGGGTTAGGCTTCAAACATCATTAATTAAAATTGTTTTCTAATTTTGCGAAATAATTGTTAAGTATAGTTTCAATAATGCTAAAATCAGAGTTCTGTGCTAGGATGATGGTATTGTCATTGTAAATAAATTTTCTTCATTTTGTATAGGCAATATAATTTGTGTACCAGTTGAAAAGGTTGGTGCCAGAACAGAGCCCTGTGATAAACCGCTGTTCATGGATCAGTGTTATATTACCATCAAAGCAAACACTGAGCTTCTGGTTAGACCAGATATTAAACGGTATGGTAATAATCTTTTTACACTTGATAGTCTTTATCAATTTAACCATAAGGCACCTTGTCCATAATGTATCATAAGCCAAAGTGAAATCAATAAACCTCTGGTTTTCTGTTTCCTTTGGAATCCCACTTCAGTATAGGAGGTGAAAGCATGAACTTGATTACAGCAATTCCTCCCTTGTTTAAAGCCCACTTGGTCTTCAGGAAGCCTGGACTCCAGGATAGGACTAATTCTTGACAACAGTATTGAAACTCTTTACATAATCCAGGGGTTTCCCCAGTTTCAGAACATTACTTTTGCCTCTTTCCAAATTTTAGGAATACGACCTGAATCTATGATGTTTGTGAAGATTTTCTTCAGCCACACCCTTCCATGCAGGCTGAATTCTAGAAGAAATTCTGCCAGAGTATCCTCTTTACATACTGCCCTATGTCTTTTAGTATATGTTAGAGTGATGTCTGTCTCCCTGATCTCCACAGGTTTAAAAAGGTCTCCATTGTTTGAACAGTTAGACTCATTAACTCATTAACACCTACAAAACCACAGACTAAGGAGAGGAAATAATCAATACAGACAATCAACTGCCCCAAGACAGAGACAGTCAGTTGCACAAGCACCCGTGTCACAAGTTTTGCCTGTCAGCAGCAGGTACAGCGCCCCAGAAGCCAGACTTCCCCTGCACCTATCTCCTTAGCAGCTAGCAGGCTTCATGGCCGCAGCAGGGGCTACCATCCCTGCAGCTTTCACCTGCTGCGCCTTAACACACACAGTGTCATCCATGTCATGAATTTGGCTTGTCTGCAGCTTAAGGTGCAGTTCCCCCCAAACCTCTGCACTTATCTCCTTGAAACTTGGCAGGCTTGTGGCCTCAGCAGGGGCCACCATTCCTGCAGTTTTCACCCCCTGTGGTGTAATACATACAGGTGACATGAGTTTTGCTTTCAAGAATTTGGGATGCAGTTCTCCCTGACCCTCTGAACTGATCTTCTTGAAGCTTGGCAGGCTTCATCCTATCAGAAGAGGCTACCATGCCTGCATGTTTCATACAAATCAGATAAAAACCAACAAAGTTATGGATATTTCATTGATTCCCCATTATACCCTATGGCCAGATCTCCAAGGCGGGTCTGAAGCCTTTCCAAAGCACTTTGGAAGCTCTGAACCACTTCAGAAAGCCTAAAGAAGCCAGCACTTTGATCTGGACATGATGCTTCAGATGCCAAAGCATCCAAAGCTTCTCTGGATCCAAAGCACAGTCCAAACCCTCGCACAGCCCTAGATGTAGACAACCTCAAGAGGGTGCAGAGGAGGACCACTCGTATGATCAGAAGCCTGCAGGCAAGACCCTATGAGAAGAGACTAAGGGACCTAGATCTCTTCAGCTTTTGCAAGAGAAGGCTGACAAGTGATCTTGTGGCTGCCTATAAATTCATCAGGGGAGGGCAGGAGGGAATGCTTTATTTACTAGGGCACCCCCTGGAGTAACTAGGAACAATGGCCACAAATTGATGGAGAGCAGATTTAGACTGGACATTAGAAAGAACTTCTTCACAGTCAGGGTTGCCAGAATCTGGAATGGGACTCCAAGGGAGGTGATGCTCTCCCCTACCCTGGGGGTATTCAAAAGGAGACTGGACAAGCACCTATTTCATAGATTTCATAGACATTAGGGCTGGAAGGGACCTCGGGAGATCATCGAGTCCAGCCCCCTGCCCAAAGGGCAGGAAGTCAGCTGGGGTCATAGGATCCCAGCAAGATAAGCATCCAATTTACTCTTGAAGGTGTTCAATGTAGGTGCTTGAACCACCTCCGTTCCAGACCTTGGGGGCTCGGACAGTAAAGAAATTCTTCCTTATGTCCAGCCTGAAACGGTCTTGCAGGAGTTTGTGACCGTTCGACCTCGTCATCCCTTGGGGCGCTCTGGTGAACAGATGTTCCCCCAGATCCTGGTGGTCACCCCTGATAAACTTATAGGTGGCCATCAGATCACCCCTGAGCCTACGCTTTTCCAGGCTAAAGAGTCCCATGGCTCTCAGCCTCTCATCGTAAGATCTGTTTCCCTGACCTCTGATCATGCGCGTGGCTCTCCTCTGGACTCTCTCAAGCTTCTCCACATCCTTTTTGAATTGTGGAGCCCAAAACTGGACGCAGTACTCCAGCTGCGGCCTCACCAAGCCCGAGTACAAGAGGAGAATGACGTCCCGGGATTTGCTCGAGAAGCATCTATGGATGCACACCAGCATTTTGATCGCTTTACTAGCCACAGCATCGCATTGGAGGCTCATGTTCATCTTGTGGTCAATGATGACCCCCAAGTCTTTTTCTTCTGTAGTGCTAACCAACGTAGCACCGCCGAGCCTATAAGGGTGCTGCAGGTTTTTCCTCCCAAGGTGGAGAACCTTGCATTTTTCGGTGTTAAACACCATGAGGTTCTCGTCTGCCCATTTGCTGAGCTTGTCCAGGTCAGCCTGGATCACCCGCCTATCTTCTGGCGTGGATGCTTTGCCCCAAAGTTTGGTGTCATCGGCGAACTTGGCCAGTCCACTCCTGACTCCAACGTCCACATCGTTAATGAAGATGTTGAACAGTATGGGTGCCAGGACAGAGCCTTGAAGGACCCCACTGGTCACAGGGCACCATGATGAGTGACTGCCATCAATCACAACCCTCTGGGTCCGACCACGAAGCCAATTTCCCAGCCAGCGGATCGTGGTGGAGCCAAGGCCACAACTGGGCAGTTTGGCCAACAGGTGATCATGGGATACCAGATCAAAAGCTTTTTTGAAGTCAAGATATATGACATCAATCTCTTCTCCCTTGTCCAGGTGATAGGTCACCTGGTCATAGAAAGAAATGAGATTGGTCAAACAAGACCTACCCACAACAAACCCGTGCTGGCTATCCCTTAGGATGTTAGCCTGGGCCAATCCATCAAGGATGGCCTCCTTAATAAACTTTTCTAAGATCTTCCCCAGGATAGAAGTCAGGCTAATGGGCCTGTAGTTAACTGGATCCACTCTCCTCCCTTTCTTGAAGATCGGCACCACATTGGCCTTCTTCCAGTCTTCGGGCACTACACCAGAGCGCCAGGAGTTTTCAAAGATCCGTGCCAGGGGCTGGGCTATGACGCTCGCCAGCTCCTTGAGTACCCTGGGGTGCAGGTTGTCAGGGCCAGCTGACTTGAAGGTATCCAGCTTCTCAAGGTGTTCCTTCACGAGGTCAGCATTGACGGAGGGTAGGGGATGCCCCTCACCCAGATTTCCCTGTCCCATAGCAGGCATGGGCATCCCGTGTGACTGATGAAAGACTGACGCAAAGTACCTATTTAATAGGTTGGCTTTTTCCTGGGCGTCAGTTGTCAGTTGCCCCATCTGGTTTAGCAGGGGTCCAACATTGCCCTTGCTTTTCCTCCAGCTCCCCACATATCTGAAAAAGGACTTTTTGTTGTCCTTGATGCTCGAAGCTAGTTGGAGTTCAGTTGCAGCCTTGGCTTTCCTGGTTTGCTCCCTGCAGTACCGGACCAGCGCAGAGTAATTGTCCTTGGAGGTGAATCCCGTCCTCCATCCTTTGTAGGCTTTCCTTTTTAGCCACAGTAGGTCCGCTAGGTCTCTGGAGAGCCAGGGGGGCTGCTGTGCCTTCTTGCTGCCTTTCTTCCATGTTGGAATAGATTTAGCTTGTGCACTGAGGATCGCTTCCTTGAGAAGCAACCACTCTTCTTGAACTCCCATCTCCCTGGGGTCATGGTCCCTGAGGGCCTGACTGAGAAGCCTCTTGAGCTTGGCAAAGTTGGCTTTTCTGAAGTCAAGGACTTCTGTGCTGGTGACCGACTTGCCAGCTTTATGGCGGATGGTGAAGGTGATCAGCTCGTGGTTGCTGTCACCCAACTTCCCATCGATCACTAGGTCGCCGATTAGGTCGTCCCCCGTAGCCAGTACCAGGTCAAGCAGCGCTTTGCCTCTCGTTGGCCCATAGACTTCTTGAGTCAGGTAGAGGTCATCCACGCACGAGAGAAAGCTTTGCGCCCGCTCAGATTTAGCTGAGTGATCTTCCCATGAGATGTCCGGGTACTTGAAGTCACCCATGACAACCAAGGTCCTGGAGCAAGTGGCCTCAGTCAGTTCCCGGGCGAACTCCTGGTCAAGCTCGGGACTTTGAGTGGGAGGTCTGTAATAGGTCCCCTGTGCCGAATTCCCCACGAATTTTTACCCAGAGGGTCTCTAGCTGTCCATGCCGGTCGCCAACATCAGCTTGCAGGGACATGTAGCTTTCCTTCACATAGAGAGCTACACCCCCGCCCCGTTTGTCAATACGATCCCTCTTGTATAGGGTATAGCCCTCTATACCCGTGGTCCAGTCATGGGTGGAGTCCCACCAGGTCTCCGTTATCCCAATGACATCATATTTCTTTGCACTGAGCAGGAGGACGAGCTTATCCTGCTTGTTGCCCAGGCTCCTGGCATTAGTGTTCAGGCAGGCAAGTGTGCCTTTGGGGGCTCTTGCCTTGCCCACAGATTGTGCCAGGGCTGGGGCAGGGGTGGGCTCCCTTAAGTGCCCCCTTAAGTGCCTTGGCCGGTTGGCTTTGCAAGGGCCGTTCAGCGGGCCAGCAGGGTCAGACTTGATGACCTACTGAGGTCCCTTCTGACCCTAACATCTATGAATCTATGAATCTATGCCAAATCAAATGCATGTATAGACATGTCAGATCAGTACCATTTCATTTAAAACCAGTCTATACATGCATTTGATCTGGCCAAAGTTTACTTTGGTGTAAGCTACTCTGGAATAAGTGCTTTCAGAAAGGTGTCAACACATGTGGGGATTAGAGAGCATGTTTGCTGCTCTTTGCACCATTTCCTATAGCCCTGCAATAGGCCCCTGCTGCCACTAGGGGGAGCTCTAGAGTCCTCCTGCATGCTAGCCTAGGGACTGGCAGGGAGCACCAAGCCAGGAGACAGCTGTTTTCTGCCCATGGAGGAGGCGGGGGTGGCTGCCTGCTGCTGGGGGAGAAGTAATGTCCTCCTGCTCTGGCAGCAGGGAGCTCCTGGCTCTGGCTCCCTGATCAGGGGAAGGGGACTTGAAAAGAGCTGCAGGGGAGTGGCAGGCCCCAGCCCCCAGACCTGATCTATTTGTAGGGCAGCTAGCAGCTAGTTTGCTGCCAGCTGCCCCACCGGAACATTGGAGAAGGGGACTAAGACCTACCCTACCCCTGAAGCACTTTCCAAGCCCTGTGCCTTGATCACCTGATTGGGGAACAGGGCTGATACCTGTTCCTGACCAGGACAGTTTACAGCCTTCACCCTGCATGCTGGACAGAGGCTGGGCACCTTGTTCCCCATTCAGCTCTGGAAGCCCAGAGCTGGGAGTAGAACAGGCTGAAAGACTTGTTCCTTGTCCCAGCTTCATGAATGCAGAGCTGAGCGGGGAACAAATTCCCCAGTCTGTTCCCTGTCCAGTTCCATGTTTGTGGAGATGGGTGGGGAACAGGCTTGCCTCCCCTGCTAGCAAGAAGCTCCCAGAAACAGCTCCGTGACCACAGGGCCAGTGGTGGGAGATTCTTATCTCCCAGAGCTGACTCTGTGACAACAGGGCCAGGACTGGGAGACCCTTATTTCCCAGCACCTGCTCCATGAAGCACGGCTGGTGCTGGGAGATAAGGGTCTCCCAGCATAAGCCCCATGGTCATGGAGTTGTTGCTGGAAGATGTCACTGCCTGTTGACCAGTGTACCCTTGACCTGCGAGCCTGGGTCAGCACGACCGGCTTGGCGCGAGGAGGGATTTATGACCAGACAGGTGGGTTTTAACAGCGAGCAGGAGTCAGATGATTTAAAGCGCAATGGTTACACAGAAAGTTTATTTTACTTATGCTACTAATGTAGTGCAGCGTAGGCAGAGGAGTTGATTTATTAAGTTACAGCATGTAGATATCATGTTACCCAGCATTTACAGGGTGGGTAAGAAAGTTGCTTGTTACAGATTCCGAGCGATTCACACAAGCCGTTGCAGTCTGCAGATTACTGAGAGCTCTTGATAAGAAAGATAACAAGGGAGATAATTGAGCCGGCAAGGACGGAGTTACACCGAGATAAAGATCAGGGGTGGGGAGATGTTTGTAAGAGGCCACTTTATAAACTGTGTCTCCTGGGTGTGTGTATGGAGAGTTCTCTGCTTTGGGCGGAAGTTCTTTCAAAGTTATACTTGGCCAGGTGGCCAATTACTACACAACAGGCATGAATAATTAATGAGTTGGCACTTGTGCTCTCTTTGTTTGCTCAAGTTTCAGGAAAGGGGGGTTATTTTTTGCTTGGGTGGTACTGGTCCTGTTTTGTCACAGGAGGGTGACCATAGTACATTATTTAATTTTACAACTTCACTAAAGTCAGCTAATTTGGAGTTTCATTTTTTTCTGGTTACCATGGGTACCGATATTTTTCATGCTGAGTTGTCAAGGTCGGTTTCTCTCTCTTGTATGGGAGCTCAAGTGATTTGAAATGTGGCACAGACAGGGGTGTGTATATGCAGCACTGTTAATACAGAGGGATAGACTACAATTGCAGAGTTTGTTGTGTTAGCCTCTGACCTTTTGCCATCGGCATCTGAAATCAAAGACTTTGATCTTTGACATGCCCCCTTGCTGATGGCAACTTTGGTGACATCGTTTAAAATTGGTTATCTTTCTCGTCAAGCTCATAAATAATTGGGAAGCATGTGTATACACAAGCAGAAAGCGTGGTTATTCATTTCTTGATTACATGAAAAAGGCAAAAAAAGATGCATAATACTACTAAGATAAGAATAAAAATACTTAAGATAGGTATGCGCAGTGTTGGTAGCATTTCGCCAACTTACTTGGAGTCCTTTCAAGCTCCATAAAGAGGTTACAGGGGTTCAGGTATACAACAATGGTGGCCGCTTACAAAGTAAAAACACAAACAACTTGCTACCAAACTAAACCAAACTAACTAGCACATCACACTGTGACAGACACCTTTGCTGCATTTCACGTCATGTCTTATATGTTAAGTATGCAGTCGGCGTGTAGGCTACACGGTCATAACTATATAGATAAACAATTCAGACTCTGCTCCATCCTATCATACATGTAACAAAACCTTCAATTTCGCATACAAACATATGGCCATTTAAATGTAGGTATATATACAGTAGTGTTGATAGTGAAAGGTAATTCTAAAACATCCGCTGAAGAGAGGATACAATGCAAGAGGTTAAGATAGCGAGATATGAAAATACTAGACTGTGGTCAACTAAGATGACGATGCTGGTGTCCGTTGTTGCTGTAAGTCTTGGGAAACAGAGCCAGTAGTCTACTGTTGCATTTCTGGTGTCTTCGAAGTTGTGGCATTCGGTAGTGGAAACAGCTAGTAGAGTCAAGAACATGTTCTGTTGAATTGTGCCCGAAACGGGACATATGACACAGTGCAGGATGATGGTCATGAGAAACTTCATGGCCTTTACCTGCAAAAGAAAATAAGAAACAGCAGTATCCAGAAATATTACACAATTCACATAACTTTTTGCTCGGCATGCCTAGATAACCAATTGTGATGTGCTAAAAGATGCAGGGGTTCTGTGGAGCTGTTGACATCTTTGATGACCCAATATGTGTTTGGATACTGTCCAGGGCGAACAACTTGGCCTTTGGTCAGTGTTGGGTTTTTGTCTTCCGGGTTTGGAGTTGTAACCCAAACTAATTCGCCCGGGAGAAATTTGGGTGTCCACGGCTTGACTGGGGTGGTCATTCAATGTTCCCATAAGGATTTGTCGGCGTTCAGACTGATGAGCACGTCGGGAAGAACTGTGTCCCATCCAGTGTAGGAACCTTTGTTTAGTAGTCGAATTTTTTCTTTGACAAGGCCAATGGTGCGCTCGACTACACTGTTGGATTGCGGGTGTACAGGATATGGCGGTGCCATTGGATGTTGAAGGCGGCTGCAAAATCACTAATAAGTTTGGTGGTGAAAGGTGGTCCTCTGTCTAAGTGGATGAATCTCTGGGGCTTGCCAGTGAGCGATCAACAGTCTTAATGCGGTAATGACTGAAGGGCCGGTACTTTTTTGCAGTGGTATAACTTGCACTTGTCATGTACCAAGATCAACAGCAACAAGTCCCTTTGGGTGTCATCTTGCTCCGGGCAAGGGACCTAGCAAATCAACTTGCCACACTTTTCCAGGTTCAAAGTGTTCTTTGGCAAAGGTTTCTTGCTCTACCGCAGTCGGGTGTTTCTTTTCCTTGGCACACTGTTCACAGGCTTGGACTATACGAGTCCAATCTTTGTGAGTTCCTTCTGACTGAGGTTGAGCCGTATCTTTGCACCAGCGGCTGTGGGAAGCACTCACCCCAGGATGCCCCCAGTGTTCATGTAGCCAATGAAGGAAAGGATCTTTTTCTGACGATTCAGCTACTTGACTGACAGACACTTGGGACTGTTCCCCTGCTTGGAGGAGTTGGTCAATTTCAGCATGAACTGGGTCTGTGTTGGGGCAGTGTGACCTGGTATGCTTAATGAGTGGCGGTGGATCGAGAGCTATGAGCATATTAAAGATTCTTTTCCAAGTTTGGACACAGAGTTCTGGGTCACCATTTCCTGTGGCGACTTTATAAACAAATTGAGAGTCTACGGCAATGACTGGAACAGGTTGGCAGCCATTATGTTGTTCGAGGCAGTGCTCGACAACTTTGCAGAATGCAACAAGTTCATTTAGTTGCGCTGACTTGAAAGCTGTTAGGATTTCGTGCTCTCAACAGGCGTGGCAATAGAATCCACACAGACCTCCATGTCGTGTGGTTCCATTGGAGGCCATCCAAGCTGGTGCTGTGGTAAGATTGGGCGATCTCGAACTTCACATGGTGTTGGTGTGTCACGATGTTCCCACAAGGCAGACCAATGATACTGGTGGTCAAGGACTAAAGCGGCCCAAGTTTTAGGTTCACCACCAAATTTTGGGTTAACACGGTCACTGTCAATTTGTGTCAACAGCGACATTCCAGGGCCTAGAATGGTTCCATGGCCTTTTGACACTGGCTTTGCTAACTGTGATGTGAGTAAAACTTTCCCGACAGTTCCGTACCGGTGTTGGGCATCTTGTAGAGTGCAGTGGGCAGTTAAAACAAGATGGTCTTGGTCATGCACTGTCGCCCAAATATGCATAACCGTGTAACCAACTGCAACAGTCAAGTCGTTGTTTAGGTTGACCGCATGAAGTTTGGTGTTTTCACATTGTGTAATTAGATCTTGGACGGCTTGATCGTCTTTGGAAGTCCATGGGTCTGAAGGAAAACAGTACCCGAATTGGTGGAGGTGTTTTGAAGCTTGGCAAGTATTGTGAGTCCCTTGGGTTGGACATAATGTTGAAGCCAATTGATGCATCCTAGCATTTGTTGGAGTTCTTTTTGTGACAGGTCGCTGTTGTGACGACTAAGAAGTGGCGAGATCAGTTCGCTCAGCGGTTTGTGGCTTTGTCTCCATAGGCCTTTAAACTTGGTCCCAAGAAAGATGATGTCGTCTGAGGGATTGAGGCATGACTTTTGTCAGTTTATTGTCCAGCCTGCATCCATAAGGTGTTGAATCAGTCGTTGTGCCAAAGATGCAACTGTTGAGTGGTCCTGGCTGAGAATAGCGATGTCATTTACATAACTGCACAGAAGGATGTCACTCAGGAACTGTTGATTTTGTTTGAATTCACTTAGACATTTATTCATGGCTTCTGTGGCAAGGAAAGGAGAGTTACAGTAGCCCTGTGGACAGACATTCCTTCTGTACATTTTTCCTTCGACGCACATATTAAGTACTCCCAAGTGATCGGCAATGGCAAATGGAGAAAAAACATATCCTTCATGTCAATGGCTACTCCTACCCAAGGCTGACTTTGATACTCAGCTATGCTGCACAGTTGCTGATGAAGGTCTGAAATATTTCTTTTTAGGTAAATTGAAAACATACAATAGAAATGCTATAGGCTGGGCAATCTCAGTTCTTGGATACAGCAATATTATGAGAGCTATTTTTACTACTTGTGTTGGAAGCAATGATTACAATAATTAGCCACAGGTCACATCTTCTGCTATGTTTTAATACAGAGGTGACAAAGGTATTAAAATAAAACTATGAAATCCCCCAAGTTGTCATTAATATTCATTATCGCCCAAAATGTCAGTCTACAAAATTCTCTCAGTTGAAGCCACGATAAGGGCATATACCTAAAGTGTCAGATCAGGACCTTTGGTTTAAATTAGAACCTGAGTCTGCAAGACATTATTCCTGTGAATAGCTCTGATTTCAAATGTGATTATTTAGATGATAGAATAGTTAGGGTGTGTGGGATTAGACCAGTACCAAAAATTAGGCCTAATGTCCACTGACAAGAAATGGATTTATGTGGCTATTACCTTTGAGAATATGGGCTTTAATTAATATATAAGGCTTCAACCTTGCCGAGATCACACTAAAAAGAAAGATGCTATGGCAAACTTCTACTGTTAGCAATACATTTATATTTCAAGACTATTTTCACAAGAAACAACACTGGCCAGAGATTGATGACTTTTGTGTTGTGACAACTTTCAAAGTTTCAGAATTTGTTATTCTTCTACACTGGAACAAAAACAAAACTTTGTGAATGCTTTTTGGGATAGAGAATTGTGTCAAAACATCTGTTTTGTGGTCAAAAAAGTCGAGTTCTCAATTCCAATCTCTCTCACTGGAAGGAATCCAACAATCTACCCTGGATGCCAGAAACCAGCCTGTTGTAAATTTTATTGAAATCAGCATGTCTGTGCAAAACATTTGGCATGACGGTACAGTGTATTTGACAAAATGTAACAAAAATGTTGGAAAGGTTCTGACCAGCTTTAGTTAGAAAATTTAAGAGGTAATTTTTCCTATAAGCATTAAGGGGAGGAAAACCTATAGAATCAAAGAGTGTGAGGAGTTAGGCCCATAGGCCACAAAGTTTTATTCTCACATACAAGTTTGGGTTGAATTTCATAACTGCTTGTAAACTAGTTACCACGGTAGGCAAGTTTTAATGAATTATAATTCCACTTTCAAGGTTTATAAATTGTATGCACCAATGCATTGCAATCCATATTTATTGTTCTGAATTGGCAGTAAAACTGAAAAGGACAATTGTAGTCAGGTGGAGCAGTTAACAGTGTACAAAAAAAGAGTAAGCATGGAAAATGTCATTTTTAGCATTAGAATACAGCAGCACAGATTAACTCTGTCATGGAATTTTATTGGGAAAGGTAAAATTAGATTTACAGTTTGGTTGGTAGGGTAGCACCTTCTCAGATTTTATTGATGTCTAGCATCATCCTCAGCTTCTCATATACTGTATATTTTAGTGACTGCCATATTGTTTTGAATAACAAGCTAAACTAATCTTTGGAGAAGCCTGATGTAGCATTTACAGTTTATAACCAACACATGTTCCCACTAGATTTTCTCAGTTTTTCTGTACTGAAATTACCTCCTATTGAATATTGTGCTTTGGCATATGCCAGGTCAGACCTACTGTTCATTTAATGCAAGATAATATATGCACAGTTAATTTTAAAAGAATGTACCAAAAGTGTGTATGGGCAAATATGTAAAATTTAATACACTATTTATCAAAATATTAACAGTACATATTACAGCATTTACTGGGGGGTCGTGTGTGATTAATTTCCTATGTTTAAAAGGATGATAATAATTAATAAAATAATGCTTAATGGCCTATTTCACAATGTATGAATTAGCTAACATTTATGCAATGTTTGAAAGACGTGATAAATATTGTTTATTTTTGATATATCATGTACTTCTTCCTGATAATTTTAACATAGAATAATTGAAAATCAGGGTTGGAAAGGACCTAGGGAAATCATCTAGTTCAACCCCCTGCTGAAACCAGGACCATCGCCAACTAGATCATCCCAGCCAAAGCTTTGTCTAGCTGGGTCTTAAAAATTTCCAAGGATGGAGATTCCACCACCTCTCTGGGTAACCTGTTCCAGTGTTTTACTTCCCTCCTAGTGAGAAAATTCTTCCTAATATCTAACCTAAAGTTCCCTTGCTGCAACTTGACTGTTGCTCCTAGTTCAGTCCAGCTTCATCCTCTTCTGAACTGCCCTTCAGGTAGTTGAAGGCTGCTATTAAATCCCACTTCAGTCTCTTGTTCTCTAGACTAAATAAGCCTCAGTCTCTCAGTCTGTTTTCATAAGTCATTTTCCCCAACCCCCACACCATTTTTGTTGCCCTCCGCTCTAACTCTTTCCAATTTATCCACATGCTTTCTGTAGTGGGTGCCCAAAACTGGACACAGTACTCCAGATGTGGCTCACTAGTGCTGAATAGAGGGGAATAATCACTTCTCTTGATCTGCTGGCAGCACTCCTTTTGATGCAGCCCAGTATGCCATTAGCTTTCTTTGCAACAAGGGCACACTGCTGGATTGTATTCAGCTTATTGTACACTGTAAGTCCTTTTCTGCAGATCTGCTGCCCAGCCAGTCAGCCCCCAGCCCATACTGGTGCATGGGATTATTCCATCCTAGGTGCAGGACTTTGCATTTGTCTTTGTTGAAGCTCATGAGATTTCTTTTGGCTCAATCCTCCAATTTGTCTAGGTCACTCTGAATCCTAGCTTGACCCTCTAGCGTATCTACCTCCCCTCCCCTAGCCAGCTTGATGTCATCTGCAGACTTGGTGAGGGTGCACTCTATGTCATCCTCCAGGTCACTGATGAAGACAGTGAACACAATTGGCCCCAGGACCAAACCCCTGGGGCACTCCACTGGCTACCAGCAGCCAACTAGACATGGAGCTATTGTTTATTACTCTCTGAGCTCTATGCTCCAGCCAGTTTTTTATCCACCTTACAGTCCATTCATCCAGCCTGTACTTCCTTAGTTTGCCTGCAATAATGTTGTGGGAGACTGTATCAAAGTCTTGCTAAAATCAAGGTACACCACATTCACTGGTCTCCCCACATCCAGATCCAGTCACCTCATCATAGAAGGCAATCAGTTTGGCCAGGCATGACTTGCCCTTGGTGAATCCATGCTGACTGTTCCTAATCATCTTCTTTGCCTCCATTGTATAGCATATTACATTGAGCAATAACTTTCCTACTGCTTCACTCCTACTCCTAATATCTGTGTGATAGTGACCACACGTATACAAGATGTTTACTGCAGTTACCTAATTAGCTGTACAGTAAACATATCGGCATCTACAAATGTAGATCACAGCGGCTAATTTACCTTGCTATAGGTCTATTAGGCCACAGGAAACTAATTAATCTCACCACAGGTTAGTACTTGTAAACACAAATACTGCAGCAGCATTCTTTAGTGCACAGCAACTTAAGTGTAGACACTGATGGAGCTGGCTGGGGCATGATGGTGCTTCAGTGTGGGGGTTGCCTGCCAGCTAGCCCCACACTGAAGCACCCTCATGTCCCAGCCAGCGCCTCTGCAGCACGTTGATGCAGGTCAGAGCAGTGCCTGGCTGACAGGCTGGTCCCCCAGGCTGGGGCTGCTCTGACCCAGCTCAATTGCATCACATTAATTTTACATGTAGATGTGTCCAGGGTGAGGTAGAACTGCATAAGAACTGAGGACAGGACATATATGTTTTGTGACATTTGAGGATGGAATAAAAGACCATCCACCTCAATAAACCTGACCTTTCTTCAGAGAACTATGAATGTTATATTCATAACAATCTGCATAATGATAAGGAAATCTATTTTGCTCAAGAAGAGAATTCTTCTAAAAATTAACTTTTTGCTTCATAAAAAAATTCATGTTAAACTTTAAAAATCAAGTTAAAAAATGGGAAAAAAATCAGCAGATGTTCTAGCTTTATCGTTAAGAACCTTAGATGAGAGAAGTTGCTCCCCTAATTATTATGAGAGCCTTTCTTAAAGTGTGCATTTGTGATTGGTGCTGTATTTCTTGGAGTTCTATAAAATGGTCCCACAATGTACACACATGACCATTCATATGCTGCCACTGTACAGAACTTTTACCCTATTGTAGAAATGTTTTTTTGTTCTATGGATACATACTAAAACAAAATGTACACTCCTTTGCCTGTTACCTTACAGAGAGATATATTGCTTTCTGCTGGCTTTAACTAAAGTACTGTATTCTTCCTCTCCTATTCCATGCCTTATAGTCCTTCCTAGCTGTCAGAAACTAGTCTATAAATCCTCTCCCACACCTGCCTTTCACCTTCCCCCAGCAGCCCAAGAGATTTTTGTATTGCTCAGTCAACCTCTTTGCTGATGCATGTGCTTGGACAGGTCAATGGAACAAGAATTATCAGGTGACCCTGGTAAATTAAATTCAGCTGCTTCCAAAGTTCATGGAGTCCTGGGGTACTGGTATTAGCAAATCATAATTTATTCAGATTTGAATATCTATCCTTGTGTGAACTTGCTGAAAATGAAAAGAAAACTTGGGATTTTGTGAACCAGTGAGGTGTTTCAGCAGAAAAGACATAAGCAATAAACCACAAGAAGAAATCTTCAATAATACAAATAAGATCCCAGTTTCCTTAGGAAAAAAAATACTTAGAGCTCACTTGAATCTAAGCAGTAGATAGAGTACTGTCTCCCCGTCAAGGTTTTCCTCCTATTTCTCCAGAAAACTTTCTTATAATCTTTCCCCTGAGACACTTGTGTGAGGGATGTGAGCAGTGAAAGTGGAGCTAGCCTCTGGCATATACTGGAGGCCTTTCAGGTTGCTGCAGCCTATCATACTCACTAAGGAACAGATGTTGGTAATCCCTTCTAGTACAGTCAGCAAAATAATTTGTTAGTGGTGAAAGAGTGGGGGTTGCAGCTGACTTTAATACCAAAATAGTAGCTACCTAGGCAATTCTTTCCATTTTATAAGGAGGAACTAACACAGTGGTTCAATGGTCTGCCTAATGCCTGCTGGTTGGGTTATTTCTGGAGGAAAGACTACTACATGGATGAGATATCTTTAACAGTGGCCATAATAATTCCTGTGAGCTGTTAGCAGCTGGATATATGCCAATGACCTCATCAGGGCACTTAAAATTGGCATAACCTTCCTTTGCCCCCTTCACAAGCCCAATGAGTGTGATTCATTTAGGTATAAAAGATAATTGAGTCTACTGAGTTCAAACTTAAGGCAACTACAATTGCTTAACGTGACTGAGAGGGATTGTAATTTTGCTTATTGAAATGTATCACAATCTGCCTTTTATGTTGTTGGATGGTAACAAGCTATATTTTATAAACACCTTTTCTTTTCTTTTTCAGTCCTGGGTGTACCTGTAAACTGCATCAGACTGGAAGACTTGTGGGAATGCGGGGTGGCTACTCATGGTGCGGTAACTTTTGTAAAATACCGTAATATTGCAGCCTCCAGAGTAAGGTGAATTTAGGGCACCTCAAAACCCTAGTCCCCACTGCCTTGTGGGTATTCCTTGGTTGAGGAAAAGCCAAGGAGACAAAGATGTACCCTCGCTGAGGTGTTAAATAGACACCTAAAACATAGACATTAAAGTCAGCTTTAATCTATTGCTCTGTGGGAGAAGCTACAACAGGGTTGGGCAATTATTTCAGCTGGAGGGCCGCTTACTGAGTTTTGGCAAGCTGTAGAGGGCAGCATGGGTAGTTTCACAGTTTCATAGTTTCTAGGGTCGGAAGGGACCTGAGTAGATCATCTAGTCCGACCCCCCCGCCATGGCAGGAAACAATACTGGGGTCAAACAACCCCAGCAAGATGTTCATCTAACCTCCTCTTAAACACCCCCAGGGTAGGAGCCAGGACCACCTCTCTTGGAAGTTGGTTCCTAGCTGCCCTGACCGTGAAGTAACGCTTCCTGATATTTAGCCTAAACCTGCCCTCTACCAGCTTGTGACCGTTATTCCTGGTCACTCCTGGCAGTGCACGGGGGACCAGTGACTCCCCCAGTGCCTGCTGATCCCCTCTGACTAGTTTATAACAGGCCACTAGATCCTCCCTCAGCCTTCTCTTATGGAGGCTGAACAAATTCAGGTCCCGTAGCCTATCCTCATAGGGCCTGCCCTGCTGTCCCCTGATCATGTGAGTGGCCCTCCTCTGGACCCTCTTGATGCTGACCACATCCCTCTTGAAGTGCAGCGCCCAGAACTGGAAGCAGTACTCCAGTTGCGGCCTGACCAGTGCCGCATAGAGGGGAAGGATCACCTCCTTGGACCTGCTTGAGATGCATCTGTGGATGCATGACAAGGTGCGGTTGGCCTTCCTGACTGCCTCCCCACACTGCCGGCCCATGTTCATCTTGGAGTCAATTATGACTCCAAGATCCTTTTCCACCTCCATGCTGACAAGAGGGGAGTTCCCCAACCTGTAGGTATGGTGCCATTTGTTCCTCCCCAGGTACATCACCTTGCACTTGTTTGTGTTGAATCCCATCCTATTCTCGTCCGCCCACCCTTGTAGCCTGTCTAGGTCTGATTGAAGCCTGATGCTTCCTTCTAGCGTGCCCACATCCCCCCACATCTTAGAGTCATCAGCAAATTTGAACAGGGTGCTTTTTACCCCCTCATCCAAATTACTGATGAAGATGTTGAACAGTGCAGGCCCGAGGACCGAGCCCTGCGGAACCCCACTGCCCACGTCCTTCCAGGTTGAGAAGGACCCATCTACTACCACCCTCTAGGTGCGGCCCGCCAGCCAGTGGGCGACCCATCTCACTGTGTGGGTGTCGACACCACAGCCCCCCAATTTCTTAATGAGAACGGGGTGAGAGACAGTGTCAAATGCCTTCCGGAAGTCCAGGAAGACTATGTCCACTGCTACCCCTGCATCTAATGATCTGGTAACCCGATCATAGAAGGCCACCAGGTTGGTCTGACAGGACCTGCCACTGATGAACCCGTGTTGGTTGCCCCTAAGCATGCAGTCCCCAGCTGGACCCTTATAGATGTGTGCCAGCATAATTTTCTCAAACAGCTTGCCTAGGATCTAGATAAGACTAACTGGCCTATAGTTTCCTGGGTCCTCCATCCTCCCCTTTTTGAAGATTGGAACCACATTGGCCCTCTTCCAGTCCTCTGGGACCACACCAGAGCACCACGAGTGCTCATAGAGCCATGCCAGGGGTCCTGCAATGACCTCGGCCAATTCCTTAAGGACTCTAGGGTGGAGATCATCTGGGACAGCTGACTTAAACATGTCCAGCCCCTCCAGAAGGCCCCTAACTAGTTCCATGCTAAACTTTGGCCCAGGTGTGCCTCCCCTGGGGCCCGAGGGGGGCCCAGCAGGGAGGTGGCTGTTCTGGTCCCTACTTAAGGAAGACAGAGGCAAAGAAGTCGTTAAACATGTTAGCTTTGTCATCTGGTGAGATGACCAAATTCCCCAACACGTCCTACAAGGGCCCCACGTTACCTGGGACCTTCTTTTTGCCCCCTATGTATTTAAAAAAGGACTTCTTATTGTCCTTATCTGAGAAGCTAGTCCTAATTACATCTTTGCCTTGGCCTTCTTAACTGCCCCCCTACAACCCTGAGCGACTGCAGAATAGTCATCCCTGGTGATGACCCCTTCCTTCCATTGGGTATACGCCTCCTTTTTAGCAAGGAGACATTCCTGGATGCTTTTGGTGAGCCTGGAGGCTTGTGTGCTGTCCTGCTCCCTTTGATCCTCATTGGGATTACCTTCCTTTGTGCTTGGAGGATCGCCCCCTTAAGGAGCAACCACTGTCCTTGGACATCTGGCTCCCCTCCCCTCTGGGACCTCAGCGCATCCCCGACTTTCCTCCTTAGCTCGCTGAAGTTTGCCCTTCTAAAGTCTAGGGCTGCTGTCTTACTGCCTTCACAGGTGCCTTGCCCCCTGGTCACCATCTTGGAACTGGAAGTCCCATCTCCTAACCCCTAGAAGTGTGCCTTTCAGCAAGGGGGTTTGCCATCTTAGAACCAGAAAAATACCAAATTATATTAAAAAAAGCAAACATCTACTACAATATTCATGAATTTAATTTAAAAAAACCTTTGTCTTGATTTACATGTGTTTGTGTAGTGTACACAGAGGTGATTGTATAATAGCTTCAACTGAAGTCTTACCCTTGTATATTGTGGGGACTGTGGGAGGTATGGGTGGGTGGGTATAGGTTTGTGAGGGGCTGTGGATGTGTGGGGTGTGAGGAAAGGTGTATGTGGATAGGTGTGGGAGTGTGGCTGGAGTGAGGGAGCATGTGCATGTGTGTGGATATATGGGGTGTGGTGTGTATGGGGTTTCTGGGGGACTGTGAGTATGTGGGGAAGGGTGGCTGGGGAGGGCTGTGGCATCTGTGGAGGGGGAGGGTGGCTGGAGTGTGTATGAGGTGTGTGTGTATGACAGTGTGAGGGGGTGTGTGGGTACATGTGTAATGTGGGGTGTGCATGTGGGACTTACGCTACAAACACTCATTCACTTTTCACTCTCTCCCTCCCTCATTGCCTATAGCCTCCACCATGGCAGGTGCCATGTCTGGGCACCACAGTCCTGCCACTTCTGTCCACAGGGCACTGGCACAGGGCCCGTACTCCTGCTTGCTGCCACTTCCCCCTCCCATCTGCCACTGATGCCCTTCTCCTGCCACTTCCTTACCTTCCTGTCTGCTGTTGCTGCTTCCCTGTGTCCCCCTCCTTCCACCTGCCACTGCTCTGGCACTACACAGTTTCTAGCTGCATGGTCAAGACTGTAGGATGCAGCAGGAGTTAGCCCAGCCCAGTTGGAGCTGCTTGGAGCCAGCTGAGAATCGTGGGGGACAGGCTGGTTCCCACTGAATCCTGCAGTCCTGGTAACGCAGCCAATAACAATGTAGTGCCAGACCAGCTGGCAAGTGGGCAGGGGGGTGGGGAGAGGTGGTGGCAGTGGACAGGAAAGCAGGGAAACAGTGGTGGCAAGCAGGGGGGTGAGGGTGGCAATGAGCATGTGGGTGGGCATGAGCAAAGTGACATCTGGGTGGCAGCTTGGGGCTTATGCTGGTGCCCTGGGGCCAGGTCCAGTAGGGGCCCAGAGCTCCAACAGAAGCACAGGGCTTGGGCTGGCAGGGGGTCAATAGAGCTGGACCATGCTAGGCAGAGACTTCCGGTTAGGGGCTGAGGTAGAGGGGTTGGGGATGGGGCGGGGCCGGTGCCTTGGCAACTTTGACAGGCAGCCAGAGGCAGATAATAGGTAATTTTCTAATTTTTTTAGGGGCCTCATGGTCCAGATAGAATGGCTTGGTGGGCCACATCCATTGTGCAGGACATATTTTGCTCACCACTGAGCTACAGCTTTCAAGGCACTGAATGTTTGGACTTGGTCTGGCCTTCGGACTCTGTCTCAGTAGTCTAAAGTGGGGATGGTAGGTCTTGGGCAACCTCCACTCCATCATACTCTTGCTTAGGCATATACACTGGAGGTCTTGGTGTGATCTATACTAGCCAAAATGATAAAGTATCTCTCATGCTAGAATGTTCAGGCTCTAACCCCTGGGTTCAATTCAGACTCAGACTTACAGAAAGCAGTACTACTAAAATATGAATTGGTTAGACTTGGAATTGACATTGCTGCATGTGGCAGGGCACTTTTGGGTGCCTGCCACTTTAAGGTGGGGAGCAGGCAGCCGGCAGGTGCAGGCCTGCCCTGATGTGGTGGCCATTTTAAGTCTGGCCCACAGGGCAGAAGCAGCAGTTTGCTGCAAACAGCCGAGGAGACAACAGCTGGCTGAGCTGCTGCTCAGGAACATCTTGGAGGTAAGAGCAGGAGCTACGGGGATGACAGGAGGCTCCTGGTTGTGGGTATGACTTGAAGCTGCACCCTGCTGGGGATGGGTGGCCTGGTGAGACTCCCTGTGGTGGGGGAGTTCCCCAAAAATGCCAGGCCAGTTACCTCCCCAGTGAAAGGTGAGGAAACCCCATCCTCCACATCCTGGTGGGTTACCCAGACTCAGAGACAGGTACAGGGGCCAGGCATGTCTGCAGACACTTGAGCAACATGATAAAGCCAGGCACATCTCAGATACTTGAGCCTACAGGGATGTAAGACCCTGGAGGCCCCAGAGTGAGGGGGCAGTAGTGAGGTCCAGAGTAAGAGGGCAGGAGAGTGGGGCAGTAGTGCATGTTGGCACGCAGAAAATAGGGGACATCATTACCACCTGAAGGACTGTGCATAAACATGGTGTAGAGTAGGACTGAAGGCCAGTCTGAAGGGCAGCGCATGAGTAATAACATCAGTGGTACAGTGAAGGCCCTAGGGAGAGGGTGTAGTTGAAACTGAAGTTGGTGCCTGTGAGCTAAGATAAAGATACAAATTGATGAGACGTGTGTTGTCATCTCTGCATTGTGGTTCAAACATGAGGACTATACATGCTAGGCATATCAAGAGACTGAACAGCTTCCACATGGAGCTGCAAAGGATTCTGAAAATAAAGAGGGAACTAGAATACTAAACACAGAGGAAATAGAGCATGCAGGACTGACATACTTAGAAACTATTATCAAGAAGAAAAGGTTGCAATGGATCGACCATATCAGTGAAATGAAAGAAGACCATATTCTCAAGAATATTTTGTATAGTGATATTTGAGATGGCTCTATAAAGTGGGGTCACCCTCTATGGTAGTACCACAATGTGTGCAAAACTTATATGAAGTCATTCAACATCAACACTGAAAGCTGGAAAGAGTGTGCAGAATCCCATCTGATCTGGAGGGAACATCTGGCACTGGATGCAGCTCAACATGAAACCCCTTTGATCCAGAGGATGGAAGCAAAGTGAGAAAGAAGAAAGCAGCATGCTGTAAACTTGGACTTGAACTGAGACAACACATGGATCTGTGAAATTTGTAATAAGCTGTGTCGCTCTTGAATGGAGCTTTTCAGTCACAACTGAATTCATCAGGCATCTGACTAAACCTCTTACATGTACACCATGACCCAGAGAATTGATGGTTGTTTACTACACTTTTTTATTCAGTTATTTTATTTATGATTAAAATTTATTCTAATTTAAACATTTGCATTCTAGTGGATTACTGCATTTATTGGAATCCTTTAGCACGACTGACCTACCTTCTGCTGCTCAAATTTATATAACGGTTATATATATTTATAAGAAAAAGAAAATAATTGAGTATTCATAACAATTCTCTAAACAGAAACAACACATTTGAAAGAAAAACCATAAACAAGAATATTAAAATATGAGATAATGTATTTCTAAAAAGGTATAACTCATTTCTTGAAAATACATCTACTGGTCTGTGACACAAATACAGGAAAACAAACAAGTGCTGAGGCTTCTCTAGAAACAGCAAACACAAACAAGAAAAAACATTCATTAGTGAAATGTTTTTGACCAATGCTGAGATCAAAGAGGAGAAATACTTAGTCCTTCTTTCCATCGTAGATTCTGACGATGTGGTGCAATGTGAGCTGAAAGCCCTTTATTGGTCAGATGTCCTGGAAACAAGAAGCAAATAAAAACAATAGCCATGAAGCCTCAGCTAAGTTTATTTGTTCAGAACAAATTTCTATGGTATACACAATGGGAATCTTCAATTTATTTATGTTGAAGAATACAGGAAAAACAATGCTAGTGAATCGTCATAGCTTAGTCTTAGAAAGCAACAGTTTCAGAGATTCAAATATCTAGTGTAAAGCCCTGACCCTGCAAACTAGGCCTGTGAGAATAGGGAAGAATTCAATGCAGATTCAGATTCAGCCAATTCATAGGACAGTGATATGATTCAGAGATTCATATCACTGTCCTGAATTGATTCAGCCGAATCGGCTTCAGAAGATTCGACGCTGATTCAGAGAGATTCAGATATTTGGCCATGGACTATAATGGGGAATCACTGAAATACCTATAACTTCATCATTTTTTGGCTGATTTGGATAACAATTGCAGGGATGATAGCCCCTTATGAGGGAATACAGTCTGCCAAATGTTATAGAGATAGGTGCAGGGGTTTCTGTGAAACTGCACTTTAAGTTGCTAACAAGCAAAACTTGTGACTTGTGTGGATGTTAAAGCACAGTGGGGTGAAAACTGCAGATATGCTAGGCCCTGCTGAGGCCATGAAATCTGCCAGCTTCCAAGGAGATGGGTGCAGGGGTTTCTGGGAAACTGCACTTCAGGCTGCTGACAAGCAAAACTTGTGACGTGGGTGACATTGTGTGTGTGCTAAGGCATGCCCTCACTGGCACTGGGGCCTCTACATGACACAGTAGTGTGCCCCAATGAGGCCTCCTTCTCTCCTACAGCCTCATCCTGGTCCACCACTTTAAAGAACAAAGTAATAAGCAATGCACTGCAGCACAGTAGCACTAGCATCTCAGGCAGCCAAACTGTCACAGACTAGAGTTTTTCTTTCCTTCTTTCCTTTCCTGCAGTAGCTTCTTCTCCAGCAGATGTCAGAGAACTCTCCCTGCCAGCCCAAGCCCTGGGGCTTAGATGTGCCCAGGGCCCTCGTCCTTCTGGTCAACTGAATGGGGATAGGTGGTAGAGGTGTTGGCCTAAGGACGTGGCACTGGCAGGAAAAATCCTTTGGGTTAATCTGGTATCTTTTAGTAGACCAACTGAATAGTTAGAGAATTATATTTTAGCATGCTTTCAGGTTGAAAAACCCTTTGTCAGGCTGAGAAAGCATCTGCAGTTGGTCTGTGCGTGTGCTGTTCCTGGAAGGAGGGAATAGTAAAGAAGCCAGAGGTTGGCATGCAATGCAGACAAGAAAGCCAGTCAGTGAAAGTGAAAATGGAGGCATCAGGAGTGACAGAGACAGGCTAGTGCATTCAGATCTCCTGGTTCCATATCCAGCTCCTCCTTTGGCACTGGGATGTTCACACTTGGAGATGAAATTGAGGTGGAGGAGACTGTCATTCTTCTGCTGATGCCTATTTCTGGAGTTAGGGGAGGTGGTGCAGGTGCAGGGACAGGTACTGCTCCCACCTTCTTGCTTCCACTAGCAGTAGAAGACTTATGGCTGCCAGAAAGAGGATGCGTCTATGTTTGGGAGAGGAGAAGAACTTGCAGCTGTAGCTCTCCCCCTATCCCCTCTAGCTTCTCTCCCTCTCCTGCCAGAAGACCTGGCACCAGCCTTTCCAGCACACTTCATATTAATCTTTCCTGTGCTGGAAAATGTGTTTGTGTGTGTAACTAACTAATAATATATGTCGTTGTTTTCTTTTTCTCTGATGTATGACTGTGTCTGACTTCTTTCTGTGTTGTGTTTACTGTTGTGTGTGTGTACCTAAAATATCTCTTCTTCTTTTTCTTCTTCTTCTATGACTCTCTGACTTCTGTGTTGTGTTAATCTGAATCTGTCTAGCTTCTTCTTCTGTGTTGTCTTTAGTCTATATGTAGCTAACTATAACTAATAATATTAATAGCTATACATACTCTTTTTCTTCTATGAATGTCTAGCTTCTTCTGTGTTGTAATAATATCTGACTTCTTCTACGATGTATGTGTGTGAGTATGTGTAACATATGTGCTCCCCTGCACAGTGATGGATCCCACTCCCAGGGAAAATCAGCTTTTTTTAAAAAAAGTGTTGGGTTAAAAAAAGAACAAATATAAATTGAAAGAAATAGATTGGATAGGTCTAAGTAGAGGGATTCTACTTACTAAGATATATCCAATCCTTTCCAAGAACAGAAAGTAGCAGGAGACTAACTAGGTAGGAAGCCAAGCCAGTCTAATAATTCCTTTGACATCAAAGGAAACTAATTACATGTATCACACTAATCACGTCTATGCTTGCAGGATCAGATTCTAGAATTTGATACTTGTCCTCAAGCAGTAACAGCCTAAGTGTTTTGAATCCTGCAAAAAAAAAAAAAAGGGGCAAAAGCCATTCCATCTTCCCTGCAAACTTTTTCAGAGCAATTCCTGATATTCCTATGAATCCCAAAACACAACCTTTTCCCATTTCATTAGGACTCCACCTTTGGTCCTTTTGTTGCATTCTTTCCTCTGCTTTTTGAAAGTCCCTATTTTTGTGCTTAAATAAGAATCCAAGTTCTTGGACAATCTTATCTTCATTTTTCCAATTCTTTATCTGTAAAACAGTGACTATAATAAATACTTCATCTCTCTTTTGGTCTGTTCAGTCTATCAGCTTTGTGGGAGGGAATGTCATTTTGTTACTGTGTCCAGTGTTTAACACAGTAGTGAGGCAGTTGTAGTTGGAACTCTTAGGTGCTACTGCAACAGAAATGAATATTATTATTACTATTGATTCACCTAATAGCTTTTCCTAAACATATCTTTCTTCACTTATCTGATCAAGTGACTTACCTAATAAACTTATTACCCAATGCCTTTCCTTTAAACTCTTATTCATTCCACTCTTAGACTATATGACATCATTTTATTGGCCAGTATACTTTTACTGATTTTTAAGAACTAGCAAAAATTTTCACTGAACACTTAGCCATTGTCTTTTCTATACTATTCCTTTCAGAATCATGGCCTAAAGCTTTCATCATCTTTAAGTAATTCTAATTATCCCATTTTCTGTTTTTATCCACTGACAAAAGCCATCAAACATGGCATTTTTACTTCTTCAACATGTATTCCAGTCTTTTTTGGAGGGACATTGACTAACTGATTCAGCACAGAAGTGAACAAAGAAATAATTTAAGTCCCAAACAATATCAGTGGGAGCATCTACATGTGTGCTTTACTGCAGAGTAGACTAATTAACTCCACAATAAAGTATCACTGTCTACACATGTGCTGGTATTAGGGTGAAGTAAACTAATTAACTGAGTAACTGCACTGAAATGCACATATAGACAGTGACAGAGGCTGGCTGGAGTATGAGCCATGCTGTGGCTACTGCCAGGTTTCACATGCCTGGATTGCTACTACTGGCAGCCCGGGAGGCCCCCAGGACCTCTGGTAATTGTTTGCCCCAGTCTCCCGTACCCCACCCACAGCATTTTTCCCTATGCTAACCCCACTAGCCTGAGGGACATGCAATGGGGCAAAAAAGCAGCTGCATGAATTTGTACCACTGCTTTTTTTCCCCAAGGCAACCACATACTCTTGCTTGTGGGGATGCAGACTATACATTTATTTCAGCTTTGTGCATCACTCATTCTCTATTCTTGCAGCAGATTTATTTAAGGACTCCACAGTTTCATCTTTTCTCTCTCCATTTCCTCCTCCTCTTATGTTATTTGATTCTAACTGGCTTATCTGGCTCTTTCCAAGCATTCTTTTTTTCTCTCTCTTCATATTAGAAACTAAGAAGGGCTATAATCTATTAAGCCATTCCATGTGGATGGATTCCTCGAGTTGCACAATCATTGTGACTGAGTGGGTATCGGGTTCTTGTGGAAGAATTTGCAGGATAAGGGCCCCAGTAACTTCAGTAGAAAACAATTTAATTTCAGAAAAGGAAAGAATGAATCTTTCAAGCATCTAAATACAAACACTTATTTTACTACAGTTACTATTGAGATGATTATTAGTAAATTCAGCTAATTAAGGAACATGCTTCTACTCCTACAAAAGTCAGTGGAACTCAAAGTGGGTCCAAATTAACTCACTTTTCATTGCATCTTATATTTTTTACTGTTCCTAAACACTGCTTTTCTCTGGCTCCTGCTGTATTTGTATTCTACACAAATACATCAGGTTTTAGACAAAGGGAGAAATGTGGTCTCTGAAATGGAATATTTATTTACTTCATGACAAACACTAAAATGAAGCTGTGACATCAAGACTTGGAATAAGTAAGCTCCTTAATCGGGGAAGCAGTGTGACCTTTCCTGTTTGTATGATGTTAATGTCCCAAAGGCTTAATTCTTCAATTTCAAAGTCCCAGTTGCTGGCTTCTTGCTTTTAAAGATGCAGACAGAGCTTTAAAAAATAGACAAAAAATGTACTTTAACCATTAGCACTGTCTCTAAAATATAAACCTACTTAAAGAATGGGCTATTGCACAGAGTCACACTGCACTTACATTAATGGTAAATGATTAATTAAACTACAAATAACTGTTAAGCACATTAACAGTGGATGTTTCATAATTTTGGACAAAACGTTTTTTAACATACCAAAAGAAAACTCAGGACCCACACTTATAATCTATGTATTGCCATTGTAATAGGTGATTTACAAATACAAAAGGCGGCATAATTTATGCCCCAAAGATTTACATTCTAAACAAAAAACTGCAAACACCACATGAGAGAGCAGGAGAGTAACGGTCAGAAGCCTGGTGAGTTGTGTTTACTGCTCTGATGGATAAGGCCTGCATGCATCCTATTATCTCCTCATACTTCTTTATATTCACCCTAACCTGCTTGTTTGTTTCATCTGCCTTTTTAAAAATCTGTTAGACTGTAAGCCCTTAGAGACAGGATCTCTTATTTACAGTGGACCAGTTTTTGGTTGTTCTGGCCTTTGAAAATTTAGTCCTATATATTTTCACAGCATCTAAATGATGTGGTTGTAGTTTGGCTGGTCTCTAGTTATTACCACAAAATCCAGGTAGAAAGATAACATTTATAAGAAGCAGAGAAAAAGGGAAACAAAAATTACTGGATTCTGGTAATATAAAGGTTAATGGTATCCATCCATTGGACCAAATTACCTACAACCAATCCCTTACTCCCAAATCAGCAAGATCTCATTGAGTGGTTGTCAGTAAACCATTATATGCTATCAGGGAGCACCACTTTTTCAGCCTGTGAACTTAACTGATTGATTCCAATTGACTTTGCTTGCTTCTGCTCTATAAAGAAGACCTTTTTGACTCAACTTAATTCAACACAAAATAACAATTTTAATGTAATTCATACAATAAATTATTATTGTAATTTTAGAAAATTCTGTTTCTCTTATTCTATATTGCAAGGAGTATATATTATATGATCTGGAATAACATTCCTTACAACAGTGGTTCTCCATCTTTTTTAGACTTAAGGCATAATGGAAAATGTCAGCTCTTAGCTTTTATTCTTTTTTGCCTATTGAAATTCTTCTGTTACAAAGAACTCAGGAAGATGACCACAGGTCATAACATTTTTTAAATGATAGATTCCTATGAATGCACACTGGAAATCTATTAAAGACAAGAATACTCAATTACCGGTGAGGGTACATTTCTCACAAGACAACCACCCTGTCTCCAGTATCTCAGTTCCTATTCTCAAAGGCAATTTACAAAACACTCTTCACAGAAAAGCCTATGAACTTCACTTCATCAGCCTCCTGGATAGAAAAAAATTATGGATTAAATATAGGCATTGGATTTATGACACATTATAACCTGCCTGATTTCTGACTCCCCAGGTACTATTTGTCTGCTACATTCATCTCCCTTCCCCTACTGCCCCCCAACCTGTCTTTCACCCACTGACTCCTCAATTTATATCTTCACTGACTGGCTTTCTTGCATGCATATCAGCTCAGCCTCTGGCTTCTTTATTATTCATTCCATCCAGGAGGAGCACACACCAACTGAAGATGCTTCCTCAGGCTGATGAAGGATTTTTAAACCCAAAAGATTGCTAAGAAGTATTTTTCCAACTATTTGAGTTGGTCTAATAAAATATCAACTTTACCCAAAGAACCTTGTCTGCCTATTTGTGTAGAAGTAATTGGCTTACTTGACTAGAAAAACAGACAAAGACCAGATGTGCTGATACTGCTTAATTCAAATGTTCTGAGATAAGGAATCCGCATTCCTGCATTCCTTGGGTTATCTTGATATCTTGCCCTATGCATAGATAGTTTGTTTAAGTAAACTTCCTAAGTTTCTGTGTAATTTACTATTGTTTTGTTTCTCCAAGGTGTTGTTATCTCTTTCTCTGTCTTTAGTATAAATACGCTTGTAAACTTAGAGAGTCTGAGAAATCCTTTGAAACAGACAAGTGGGTGATTCCCCTTGCTGTATGGAATTCTCCCTGTGATCACAGTATAACCTTAAATAAAGAAAAGCTGGCTCTGTCAGTTCTGATTCAACCACAACGCGAAGTTTGATTTCTTCCACAATTTGGTGCTGTGACTCGGATAGAGACGCCCGGAGTGATCAGTTGGGACACAGACATCTCTTCACTGAAGCCCTGGTGCCAAACCAAGGTAAGAGACCTTTTGAAATCTCTTTTGGGGCTTTTCAGTGAGAGGCTGTCTCTGTGTCTTCCTGATTCACTACTTGAGGCTCATTCTATCCGAACTTTTGCTGCCAGAACTGTCAGACCCACTGTGTAAGTATTAACTGTGAGTAGAAAGAGTCAAGGTTAAGAATCAAGGTTAAGAGTCAAGACTCTGTGTTGCTGTTGTCAGTGAAAGTATTTCCCTGTATGAATTGAGTTAAGTTCTGTAAAGAACTGTGAGGTCTCTCTGAGGCCAGAAGTAGAAACCTTGTGCAGCCTCCCCAGAGACAACAGATTTGTTCTGTGTGCTCTTCAAAAGCAAGGGTACAAGGTGGAAGCTCTTAGAGTGTGAATGTTTTTCCATGATAAGCGTTGACCAAGGCTGAGACTAAAGAAATGCTCTTGAACCTCATGCCTCAACACAGAAATTCCCTTGTGTGAATTGAGAGTATGAATTGAGAAATATGAGCCACTGACCAGGTCTGAGACTAAGGTTGGGTTCAGCTGCCCCAAGGCTGTCTGGAAGGGCAGTTTTGAATGCAAGGGGGCCCAACTGGAACCTCGTGACCCAGTGGACAGGTTTACCCTTTCCCCACCCTCATAAATGAGCCATGTCTAATCATGAGTAACTGCATTGTGTGCTGTTATTGTAGTGGAGTCTTGTCTTTGGACATTAGCCACAGCATCTCTATGCCACTAGCAAATCTCACAACCTGACCGGACACCCTGAATAAGCCATTCCTGTATGAAAGACCTGTGTGAATTGAGTTTAAAGATATGGGGAGCGGAGTGTCTAAAGACATACCGGCTCCGCCAAAAGGGACTCCAGCATTGTACATGTACACACACTATGGCCATAAAAGTTGTAAGTTTCTAGACAAATGGAATTGGTATACCAGAGATGATTTTAGCCGGTAGTTTCCCCTGGAGGGAACATTTGATTTAAGTAAAATTGTTCATCTCCGCAGAGACCTTGAGTTAAGAGGTACCACAGACTCAGTGGGACACATTTTTTGATTGGTATGAAGAAGCTTTCAAAAGACGTCAAGAATCTCAAGTTCAGAGTCTTAAGGACTCCCAAGAGAAACTAAAATTGCAGATAAAAGAATTAAAGCAGAGAGGTGCACCAAAAGGGGCCCCCCCCCCATCAATAGTACATTAGCACCAAAACAACTTTATCCACAAATAACTGAGAATGAATCTGCAGAAGATATAACTGATTTTCTTAATGTGCCACCCCCATATCAGTTCCAGACACAATCTGAACCTGAAGAAGTCCAAAGTAACCAAATAGACTCTTCCAGCAGGATTAGCCCACCTCACTAGGAAACTATCACTCAACAACTATCACCTGCCCCCAGGGCATGCCCATGCCCACCGAAGACATGGCATCTGTCTCCTAAAATCTCAACTCCCTTCTCTTGTTTAAGGTCTGGTACCCAGTATGGTCCAACCCCTTCTTTAAAATCTAAGAAGGCTCAGTTTATGCCTTTACGCCAACTTCCAGGGCAAGGTCCAAATGGGGAAACTACAATCACAGTCCCTGTCCCCTGGACCCCAGAAGATCTCCTAAACCTTGTTAAACAATTTCCCAACATCAGAGAGGAGCCCCAGAAATTTAAATTTGAATTGGAAACTGTAATCCATTGTTATGATCCAACATGGGTAGATTTAAACCAATTAATGAGAAGTGTTCTGCCCTCTGAGGTCCTCAACTGCCTCATCACACAGGCTACTTGGCCTACTCAAGACCCCGAAATTGGTGATCACTTAGCAGATGCCTGAAGAAGCTTCCGTGAGGCTATGCTTAAAATTTGCCCCAGGAAAACTGACTAGGCCAAAATACATAACTGTAAACAAAATAAAGGAGAATCCCCAGCAGACTACATGGACCGCTTGAAAGTAGTATTTGAAAGACATTCTGGTATTGAAAATGCAGCTGAAATTGCCCCAGAAGCAGTTGCTTCTGCTTTTGTCCACGGACTTCTTTCTAAAGTCCAGGAACAGTTGTGCACAATTGCTGTAGGTTGGCAGACTAAGCCACTTGCAGAACTAGTCACCATTGCAAATCATTGTACAACCTGCCAGGAAAAGAAAAAGGAATCCACGGAAACTAAGTTAATGTCATTGCAATTACAGACTTTAGACAGGGGCAGAAGCTGAGGTTTCCATTGAGAACAGTTCAGAGGCAGGGGACATGATCGTGGGATGGGACGAGGAGGATTTCAGTCCCAAAATAATGGCAGTTGTCATTATTGTGGCCAACCAGGACACTGGAAGGCTCAATGTCCTCACCGGCTTGGCCAGCCGGGGATGACATTTAAACCTCCACCACCTCCTCTCACTCAATTCTCTGTCCCGAATCAGGGAGCCTCCTGTTAGGCCAGCCTGAGGAATAGTAACATCATCACAGCCCCGCTTCTCCCACTTAATCAAGATGATCCCTTTGTTTCCTGCGTGATAAATGGCATCTCTACAAAATGTTTAGTAGACACCGGTGCAAGCCGCTCTACTCTTCGAGCTGAAGAATTTTCCACAACTCCCCTCTCCTCTGCTGTTGTAAATACTGTGGGAATTTCAAATCAAATAGTTCCTCATCCTGTTTTCCAACCATGACATGTTTCTCTTGGTCCTGTTTCTGATCAACATGCCTTTCTCCTTAATCCTTGTTCTCCTGTTAATTTGTTAGGCAGAGATTTGCTTTGTAAACTCGGCTGTACTATCTATTGTTCTCCTAATGGTGTTTATTTAGATGTCCCTTGTGATAACGAGATAGCAGTACTTGCCGCTTTAGCTAGCTCACCTCCTGAACCTGAGTTCCCTGATCTTTCTGTGTGGCAAGAAGAAATCATAAAAGCTGTCCCTCCGTTTCTCTGGTCCCAGCATGCTAATGAAGTAGGACAAATCCATACTGCCCAGCCTGTAAAAATTAGATTAAACCCAGCTAAGCCTTTACCCAAAGTTGCTCAATACCCTTTACGTCCAGAAGCTGAAGAAGAGATACACCCTGTTATAACTTCCCTTTTAAAGCAAGGTACCATTGTCCCAACTAAGAGCCCTTGTAATACGCCTATTCTTCCTGTAAAAAAACCTGGAAAGAATACCTATCACTTTGTACAAGACCTCCGTGCAGTAAATTCTGCAGTTTCACCTACTTTTCCTGTTGTACCATATCCAGCTACTATCTTGGCCTGTATTCCCCCTAAAGCTTGTTATTTTACTGTTGTTGACTTGTGTTCTGCATTTTTTTCTATTCCAATACACCCTGATAGCCAGTTTCTCTTTGCATTTACCCATCAAGGACTTCAGTATACCTGGACACGATTGCCCCAGGGTTATACTGAATTCCCTTCTCTCTTTTCTCAAATTTTGAAAAAAGATCTAGATGACATAATATTTAAAGAAAATTCTGTGCTTGTGCAATATGTTGATGATTTGCTCTTGGCATCTACCTCCCTTGAATCCTGTAAAACTGATTCCTTAACTCTCCTCACCTCTCTTGCCCTAAAAGGCCATAAGGCATCAAAAGAAAAGCTACAGCTGTGTCTTCCTTGCGTCCACTATTTAAGTCATGAGATTTCTGCTGGAGAACGACTGCTTTCCTCTTCCAGAATAGAAGCTATTCTTAAAATCCCTAGACCAACTACTGTGTCCCAAATGCGTACCTTCCTAGGCATGGCTGGCTACTGCTGCCAGTGGATACTTGGCTATGCCTCTATAGTCAAGGCATTGCAAAATCTGACTCTTGTTAATACTCCTGAGCCTTTACCTTGGACTTCAAAAATCGAAGCCGCTTTTGCCTCTATTAAACAAGCTCTGTCGCAAGCTCCTGCCCTAGGTCTTCCCGATTATACTAAACCTTTTATTCTTTTTTGTCATGAAAAGGATGGATTTGCACTTGCAGTACTTACTCAGACACATGGAGACAAGCACCATCCCGTTGCTTATTATAGCTCTGCTCTTGACCCTGTTGCAGCTGCATCTCCCCCATGTCTCCATGCTGTAGCTGCAGCCGCTGTCACTGTTGAACTTTCCTCCACCCTTGTATTAGGTTCTCCCCTTACTGTTGCTGTCCCACATGCTGTAGCAGCCCTTTTACTAAAAACAAAAACCCAACACCTTTCAAATGCTAGATTAACTAAGTATGAAATCTTGCTTCTCTCTGCTGGAAATATCACCCTAACTAGGTGCCCCGTTTTAAACCCTGCTTCTCTGTTACCTACCCCTGCAGATGGTGAACCCCATGATTGCATTTTTGTTACTGCGCACCTAACAATGCCCCGCACTGATCTAAAGGACACCCCCTTGCAAAACCCAGATCTAGTATTCTATGTTGATGGTTCATGTCAAAGAAACTCAAAAGGTTCCCTTGTTGCAGGATATGCAGTATGTTCCCAATATGATGTTATAGAAAGCCATCACTTACCTATGTATATTCAGCTCAAGTTGCTGAGCTTGTGGCCCTCACCAGGGCTTGCACCCTAGCCTCTGGTGCCTCTGTTAATATTTATACTGATTCTCGCTATGCTTTTGGTATTGTACACGATTATGGTCAACTTTGGAAACAAAGGGGCTTCCTCACTTTGGGAGGTGTCAAGATTAGTAATGGTCCATACGTAAATGCCTTGTTGAATGCTCTACAATTACTTTCTGCTGTTGCTATTATTAAATGCCAAGCTCACCAGAAACCTTATGATGATATTACATGTGGGAATGCTCTGGCAGATTCCACTGCCAAAGCTGTGGCTATTTCCACTCCTCAGGCTATGCCTGTGTTTTTGTCTATTCCAACTGACCAGTCTCCATTGGCAAGTCTTCATGACGTTGCCCTCCTCCAAGATCAGGCTCCAGAACCAGAGAAACATACTTGGAGACTGGCTGGGTGTTTGTTACACCCTGACCATTTGTGGTGCTCGCCGGACGGCCGCCTGGTTGCCCCAATGGTCCTTCTTCCTCATCTTGCTCGCATACACCATGGCATGGCACATGTGAGCAAAGGGGGGATGATAGAAGCTGTTAAGCTTGATTGGTTTGCTCCAACTTTTCCATCTGTGGCTCAACAGTACTGCCACACCTGTCCTATTTGCCAAGCCCATAATGTGGGAAAGCCCGTAAAAACAAAGAAGGCAGCACATCCCCCACCTTGGGGACCGTTTGTAAATTTACAATTAGATTTTATTCAAATGCAGAAATGTTGTTCTTATGAATATGTTCTTGTTATTTTATGTATGTTTTCTGGATGGGTAGAAGCCTACCTATGTGCAAAAGCTGACACCATAAGTGTAAGCAAAAAGTTGCTCAGAGACTTTATTCCAAGGTTTGGTATTCCTTTATCCCTAAACTCTGATAGAGGAACTCATTTTATTGGACAGATAATGAAAGAAGTCTGCAAAGTCCTGCAGATCCAACAGAACATTCATTGCCCATACCATCCGTAGGCCTTGGGTCAAGTAGAATGCCAAAATGGCATTCTGAAAAATAAACTGGCCAAAATTTGTGCTGAGACTCACCTAAAATGGCCAGATGCACTTCCCATAGCCCTTATGAGTTGAGATCTACTGCCAACCGAAAGACTGGGCTTAGCCCACATGAAATTCTAATGGGAAGACCCATGAGGCTCCCCGCCTCGCCACCTGTTGCTTCCCACTTTTGCGATATACATTCACTTGATGATACCATTCTAGACTATTGTAAAGCACTAATGAAGTGTGTTAAGGCTTTTCATTCACAGGTACAGGCAGCTCTCCCCAAAGAACCAGATGAGCCGTGCCATTCTATCCTGCCTGGAGATTGGGTCCATGTAAAAGTCCATCAACGAAAGTCATCACTGGAACCTCACTGGAAAGGCCCATTCCAGGTACTCCTGACCACCAACACTGCAATAAAGTGTCAAGGGCTCCAGACATGGATCCATGCTTCACACAGTAGGAAAACATCAGCCCCATTAGACCTAGAGTCTCCTCCATATCAATCTTGTAATCAGCCTCCACAAACTGGTAGTGAGCCTAGTGCCGGCCAGCAGGAGAGCTCAAGACCAGTAGTGAGCCAAGCACCTACTGGCGAAGAGGATTTGCCACTGCAGAGCGAAGAGGATGTGCCCCAATGACACCACTATGCCCTTCGGGACAGGAAAAAGGCCTCTACCTAGTTCCTGGTTCCCGAGGTGGAGTTGGTTAGTCGTGATTTGGATAGTTCTCATTATTTCTTTTTGGGCCATCTTATATGAACTTGGCTCATCAGTTATAAGAAACTCTGTAAACCAAACTACACTTCTGCACCAACAAAGAAGATCACTTCATGAAAATGTGTTCTTGTCTTTAGTTAATCAAATTGGAATAGATTTAAATGTCTCTCGTTGTTGGATATGTAGTCATGTCCCTATCTATTCTACTGGAGGAATACCCATGATACCGGTACCCTTGAATGCAACTCAGATGTTAGCCCCTTACTATTCAAATTTTCATGGGAATGAAACCTGGCAGAATGTAAGTTGCAACCGGTCTGAATATGTACAATTAGCTTATGCCACCCCTGGAAAGTTCTGTTGAACCTGTAATGGATCTCGTGTTGCAGTAGGAGTCAGTAAGTGTGAGGTAGAATTTAAAATAAATGGTGCTTGGTTTTCTAATAATTCCTGGATATCTAACCCCTGCAGGTCAATTTTCAGGCTATTATTCACAATGGATGATGTCCCCACGCTGTAATACAGATGGGTATACTGTATTAGCTGGTCACTATTTTGTATGTGGAGATAAGGCCTATAACAATCTTCCCTCTGGTTGGAGAGGAACGTGCTATGTCTCCACAGCATATCCTGTTTTACTATGAGATCTCGTTTACCTAAAGGGAGAATTCGCAATGTTCATGGAATTACAGAAAATCAAAGATTTGGGGGTATAATGTTCCCCAGCTATGGCGCAGGCTTAGCTATGTCCGAGATAAAGAAAGTTGCAGCATCACTGGAAAAGATTGCTAATGCTACTGCTGATAGTTTTGATAAAATAAATACAGAAATGAAGGAAATAAGGCAAATGACATTGCAAAACTGACTTGCATTAGATTATATACTAGCCAGCAAAGGAGGAGTCTGTGCTTTAATAGGTAAAGAATGCTGTACTTATATTCCCGATAATTCAAAAGAAATCCAGGATTTAAGTAAACATATTCGAAAAGAAGCAGCTAAATTGCATGAGTCAGATAACTGGAATTTGAATTCTTGGTTTAGCTCTATTTTTAGTTTCTTAGGCTCTACTGTCATTCATAGTTTGTTGATTTTGTTTGTTGTTTTTATTGGAGTATACCTAGTGTTTATGATAATACAATGTTGCTTAAGCCATGCTGCTAAGCTAATGAAGAATAGACCATCGACCAGAAACGAAGTATATAATTTGTATGTTGAAACAGCAGAAAGTAGAGAGAAGGAAAAACTAGAAGTTGAAAGGCTAATGGCTATAAATATCTAACTTGTAGAAAAAAAATATCAGGGAATGTAGAAGTAATTGTCTTACTTGACTAGAAAAACAGACAAAGACAAGATGTGCTGATACTGCTTAATTCAAATGTTCTGAGATAAGGAATCCGCATTCCTTTGGTTATCTTGATATCTTACCCTATGCATAGATAATTTGTTTAAGTAAACTTCCTAAGTTTCTGTGTAATTTACTATTGTTTTGTTTCTCCAAGGTGCATTTTTTTATCTCTTTCTCTGTCTTTAGTATAAATACGCTTGTAAACTTAGAGAGTCTGAGAAATCCTTTGAAACAGACAAGTGGGTGATTCCCCTTGCTGTATGGAATTCTCCCTGTGATCACAGTATAACCTTAAATAAAGAAAAGCTGGCTCTGTCAGTTCTGATTCAACCACAACGCGAAGTTTGATTTCTTCCACATTTGGAATCTCTGCATTTCTCTTATGAATCATGAATATGTATTTGAATTCCTGAGTTAATATTGTGTGCCTCCTTAAAAGGATCTCATGGCACCCTGGGATGCCACAGGGAGAATCAATTCCTTAGAAGCTCACTATGCTTGTGACAAAGACTTTGTTAAGAGATAGCAATGTACAGCAAAATTTATATTTTGCTCTTTGACAGGTGCTTGCCTCAGTTTCTTAGTTCTACTGCTTTCATATGCATCATGTTACCAGCTGATGATCTATCCCATTAACTATAAATAAGCATGAAGAAGGCTAGTTTCCCTATGATAGCCTTCCATCCACATAACTGCTATTTTTGGCATATACAGCCAGTTTACAATCCTACTTCCTGGGCACTGTAGCCACATGGATGTCCACAATGTACTTAGCATGCACTGAAGGCTATGTACTAGCTGGGCAGGTAGACAATTCAGCACATGCAGGTTCTGAAAGAGTGGCCTCAAGGGAGAGAAACTTCCACACTGCTCACTATCCATTTTAGCTAATTAATTTAACTTCAAGGTGGCAAACCTTTAAAAGGAGGAATGAAGAGGTAACTGCACAATGCTCCTATAGCCTGGGGTTTAGAGCACTGTGCTTGGAAGTCAGAGAGAAATAGGTTCATACGCCATCTGGTCAAGAGGGCCTAGAAGTTAACTACTTGCTAGTTCAGCTATTTCAACACATCTGAGGACTCTTATTTTCTTCCTGCATTTAAAACTCCCTAGTCATGTTCTTTTTCTGCACACAATTTTTACACAAAGAAATTTTGCCCAACTCACACATTTTGGGATCAACATACCTGCCCAGCCGGGGGGCAAGCCTATTGTGCATGCTCAGTTGCTATGCTTATCTGCAAAAGTAAATGCCAAAATAGCAATGTAAACTGGAAAGCTGCCATTTGTGTGCATGAAGTGAAAGGATTATGCCCCAAATATACATCTCCTTCTTATTTTTCCCTAAAACAATATCTTTATAATGTACCTTTCTTCCTTGCATATAATTCAGAATAAGATTCTCATACTCTGGGAACATTTATAGAATGTTGTCTCTAACAGATCTTTATCTCATACTAGCAAATTGCCCATCAAGAATGATGGGAGTGGGGGGGTGGAGCCCTGCAGCTGGCCCCATTCCCCCCACTGTCAGTCTACGTCTGGCCTTTCCCCCTCCCCTCACCCTGTATCCAGTCCTGGCCCACACCCAGAGGTAGATTTAAATGTATTATGGCCCTGGGCAAAAAAAATTGGAGGGTCTGTCTAGAGATGCACTGATATATCGGTCACACATTATACCAGCATGGATAAAAGGAAAATTAATGTTACTGGCTTTTTTTGCCCAGTGTAGCTGATGTCACCAATGAGTATTGCACATGCTACCATGCAGGTGGTCAGGAATGCAGTCAGGCAGCTTGGGGAGCAGCCTCCATGAAGTAAGTCTGGGGAGGGCGTGGAGATTGAGGTCCCGACAGTAAGTGAGAGAGTGGGACAGGGATGGTGAAAGGAACTCCCAGGTGGGGTGTGCGGGGACATGAGGTTAGGTGGGGGAGCACTCTTGATGCTGCATGCACCCTGGGGGGGGCATAGAGGGCATGTGCCCCACAGATCTGTGCATGGGCCAGGACAAGCTGCTGCTGTGGGCTGGGGCTGCACTGATATCTTCCCAGTGGAGAAGTTGGGAGTGGGGCAGGTGATGGCTGTGCTGGGAGCGGCAGCCACATGGGGCCTAGGGTGAATGCTGGGGTGGCCACAGCTCCTCTCCCCCAGTGTTGCCTCTGTTGAGGCACTCTGTCCTGCTGCCTCAGCACGGGGCTCCCAGGGAAGGCAGCAGAGAGCAGTGCTGCAGTAGGGGCAGTGCTGGGGGGAAGGATTTTGGGGCTGTGGCCAACCCAACATTCCCCAGTGATTACGTGAGGGGTCCCAATGGCCCCTGCTTGCTGCCCACCAGCAGGGAGACAAAAAACAGTGCCAAATTTAAAACAACAGGTTTTGTTACCCTGCTGATGAGGAGTGAGTGGCAAGCAGGGCCCTGATTAGCACTGAACCCTGGGCTGGCCCTGCTTCCCTGGGTGGTCATTAGCTTATGGGTGCACAGGGTGGTGCACATGTGTGTCGGGGGGGTAGGTGTGTGGGCTGGGTTGAGTGGTGGGTGCAGGTGCACGGGGTGTGGTGCACATATGTGTGTCAGGGAGTGGGTGCAGGGTGGGTTGAGCAGTGGGTGCTGGTGAATGGGGGTGGCACACATGTATGTCGGGGGAAGGGGTGGGTGGGTTGAGTAGGTGGTGAGGGTGCATGGGGGTGGTGCACACACGTGTTGAGGTATGTGTTTGTGCGCAGTGGGCAGTGGATGCCCAGCCTGGCAGGGAAGTTGCAGCTGGGTGCATAGGCAGTGGAAGTGGGGGGCTAACAGGGCTCAGCCCCCCCCAAATTCAGGGCAGCAGGTATGGCCTCAGGTCACCTGGCCACAGACTGCTGCAGCGGGGAGGATGCGTGCTCACATTAAGATACCCTATGCAGCCAGGATCACAGCTGGCTCAGCAGGCAGGTAAGCTTCTTTCAATCTGTTTACTTTATTACCTGGGCTTGGGCAGAGGGGGTGGCAGATTGTTACGCCCCCACAGTGTAGGAGGGAGTGGGGTAGGGGCAAATCATTCACCCCTGCCCCATTCCTTGCTGCACTGTGGGTATTGTCCCCTGGTGAATAAGACCCAGTCTGGGCTGGGTCATGGGATAATCAGAGCCTGGCAGCTCCTCCAGAGGCATGGTGCTGGGGAGCCAAGGGGGGGGGGGCATGTGCCCCCCCCCAATTTTTGCAAGGGGCAAGGGTGGGCTGCAGCTGTGGGCTGAGATCTTCTTCATGCAGCCACACCTTGCTGCTGCCTTTGAAAGTGGCTTGGCATGGCTCCATGTGTGTCCCGCTGCTGGGCAGCAAGGACAGCAAGGCACATTTCACCACACTGCACCACTTTCAAAAGCAGCAGTGAGGAACAGAGGCAGGGAGCAGGCAGATCCCAGCCTACACTGCAGCCTGCCCTTGTCCTGTACAAAAATGTGGGGATCACATACTCCCTCATTGACTCCATGGTGCTGTGCCTCTGAAGGAGTTGCCAGCCTGCACTAAGCTGTTCTGGTGGACAACCTAGAGCACGGTGGGGCAGGCACAGGAGTGCTGTGGGTTCTGTCCCCTCCGGCCTGGAGGTGCAGCCAAGGCTGACCCCACTATGGCCCCTGGCTCTGGGCCCCACCAGGCAGTGCAGGGCCCGGGCCAGTGCCTGTGTGGGGCTGGGGGTGTCAGATTTGTGGGGGCTGCTGGTGCTGGGCAATGAACCTGGGTCCAGTGGAAGGGGCAGCTGCATGGGCACAGTGGGACCCAGCCCCAATCCCAATCCCAGGCCCGGGTCCACTCTACTCCTTCCCAATCCCAGTCTCACCCCCTTCAGCACATGAGCCAAAGGTGTTATGGATAGACAAACATACAGAAAGACACACAGACAGATAGATTAAGCCCTTTATTATATTAGAATATGTTCATGAATATGTCTAAGTGCCTTTTATATCAAATCACCACATTTTGGGAAATTTGCAGTTGAGGCTCTGAAGTTTCAATTTATTTATGAAAGCCCTTCAGGCTTCTCTCTTTCATGCATGGTCCCAACCCCTTGTAGACCGATTCAGGCCCTATTCTATCATGTGCATCAGGCCTACTAACCCACGCTCTGGGCTGACTCCGGCCCCTAGCCCTCTCTGACCTCGGGTGTCTCACACTTGGCCTATGGCCCACTCAGGCCTCAGGTGTCTGTTGACATATCTGAACCCCTAACTTAGCCTATGACCCACTTGGGCCTCAGGTGTCTGCCAGTGTACCTGGACCACTAACTCAGCCTCTTGCTAGGCCTCATTTTCTCAGGTGTTGGGCCTCAGGCCCTCCTGGCCCCTGTGCTGTCACCCAAGCCTGTTGCTTTTCTGTCAAGGTGTGCACCCTTAGCCTTTCCCCTTCACAGGATACCCACAAGGCAGCAGGGACTGCCCCATACTAGCCTTTCACTAGAGATGCCCAGGTGTGGCATTTCCTGGAGACTGCCCCACCACAGGCAGCCCCACCATACCATCCAACCCCAGTAAGATGTAGTTTCAGGTCATGCCCCCTGGGACCAGGAACTTCCTCCATCCCCATAATTCCTACCCTCACCTCTAGGTGTTCTGGGACCTGCTGTCTGCAGGCTGAGTGATGTTTCTCCTGTGGCTCCTTAGGTGTAACTGCCAGTACTGCACCTTGGGCCTGGGCTGATCCTGAGGCCGCCCAGCCCTCCTCCAATTTGGTGGCCCCCTTTTAGTCATGTGACCATCTAATTGGGCCAAACCTTTTGCTCAGAGCCTGCCTGAAACCTTTTAAGGTGTCAGGTGCAATCCCCAGTTTTTGGTTAAAAAAAAGTAACCCCAAATCCACATTTTTCTGTGATATAAATGAAACACCACTAATATATAGATATGTATATAGTCATGCTTCATTTTAATTATGGAAAAATGTGGATTTGGAATTACATTTTTTTTAACTAAAACTTGAGAATTTTTTTAAATCAGAGAAAACCAGGATCCCTGGACATCACCAAACACTGCTGCGACTTGCGGGGGCTCCAGTTGAAAAGATAGTAGCAAGGTTCTGTTTATGTCACCTGTGGCTTCCTCTGAGGAGGATAGGCCACAGACCTTGACCTCCACACCCAGTATGTGAAACCCTGGGGACTCTTTAAGTCATGTATCATCTGAATTGACAGCTACTATTAGGCTGGGCAGTGTGGTAAAGGGAGGAAAGTGGGATAGTGTAGGTCAGTGCTTTAAAGAATCTGGGAGTTAGTGGGCAGTGAAGAGAAGTACAAGGCAAGGTACAGAAGGGAGCTACATCAGTGGCCAAAGCAGGTGGACACTTGTTTGCAGCCACTCAGGGCTGGCTACCACCCATGGCCAGGCATCCCTTCTCAGTTATTTTGGGCTGACTGCTTCTTATCTGATCATAAGATTCATGGAGTGCATCTTTTAGTGTACCAAGTGTCCTTAATTCACTCTATTTCCTGAATTTCTTGATTTTTCAGCTCCATTTGCAATGCTGCCACTACGGAGGTTACTGAGGCAGGCTGCCACCAATTCACACACAGACAGGATCATGAATGCCCTCAGGGACTATCAGCATTGGCTATGCAAGATGGTGAGACAGATCTGTCTGGCTATGGACAGATTCATGGATAACCAGCACAACAGGAATTGCTTTAAGTGCAGAAGGCATTCCCAGACCCAGGAAGACCAGTAAATAATGCCAGCTCATTGCAATGACTCTATATTTGCTCATTGTTGACCCCACTCCTTCTTGGGAGCGGGACAGGCTGGTACAGATCTATGCTCTGCCATCCACCAGTTCACAATCAGGCTTGGAACATCCACCTTAGAGCCAAGGCCTTTTATTTAGAGATGATTATTGCTTAGATTTATTTTTTTCATGAATAAGGCATTGTTATGGTAGTAAAAAGAAAATCATCTGTTGTCGTAATTATGCACTGTTATCTTATATATATAAAAGGTGTTCTGTGGTTTATTTAATTATGGTTAATATTTGGTTTGGAAAAAGGTTCTATTTGCTTTGCTCAATTCTTTACTTCATGTTCCCTGTGTGTAAAAGAGGAAGTATAGAAGGGTGGGGAGAGGGGGTTTGCTGGCTTGTTGGGTGAAGGGCTTGCACTATCTGATGGTGGGCACGCCTCTCTTTCAATAGTGGCAATTAGCATTTAGTCAAGCCTGCCTGCCTTGTTTTGAATTTGCTTTGTTCTCCTCCACTGCCAGTCACCGACTGAACTGATCCGGAAGAAGCTGCATGCACTCAGAGGAAAAATTATGTGTGCTGTGCAGCACTCACCCAATTACTGCTCCCCACATTAACAAAATTCTTGGCCAGCCCACCACCATCTGACCTTAGTTTGGTCACTGTGCCTTTCTCTGGTCACAATAATAAAAGCCCAGGCCTTGAAAGCCCCCACCCCACTAGCTGTCCACTTGGATGGGGAGTACTGAGAACCTGCATGTACTCAGAGTGCTGTGCAGCAACCCCAATTACTGTTTACTGCCATATCCTGGGGTACCTACATTCTGGGCATCCCCACTCCTCCTCAGTCCAGAGGTGGGAATGTCCTCTTTCATTAATGAAATATGTCTGAAACAAGCCTGGTTTTCTTTGGTTTGGCTTTCTTTCCACCCCTCCCCCAAGATATGCCTCTACAACCCTTCCCATTACAGCAGAGAGACATGGATGAAAATACATTTTCATTTCACCAAAGCATTTATGTTATTGTCAGTAACCAAAGCAGAACCAAAATAACTCAGGAACACAATGCCCACTCCCTGATTTCCTACAGAAGGAACATCACTAACAACTAAAACCCCATCATAGGCTCTTCTTCCCCACCCCAGTGCCTCCTCTGTATAACTCTCTCCTTCATCTCTAAAGTATAGTGGCATTCTCTTTGGCCTGCTAAAGTACGGGTGCCTCTTGCTCACAGGCACAGTGGCTCTTGTCAAGGTTTTGGTTATGTGGAGACCGATCACAAACAGGAGCCTCTTTGAGGGTCAGCTCACAGATAGGGACACACACAGTGGATGTCACATGGGTGGTCCTGTGTGTGTTGTGGGGGGAGAGGGGCAGCTCATAAATGTGGGCCAGGGTCATGCATTTAAGGAGCTCATCTCTAAACATGTCCTCCATTTGCAGGGTCTCTGCAATATCCTGAAGGCACTGTCTGGCCAGGTCAAGGAATTCCCTTGTGCTGGCCATGATGTCCTGGTGAGCTTCTGCTTCCTGCTCTTTGGTCTTTCTATACACTTCCCGAAGTTCATCTCACCATTCATCCATGGGCTGTACTTGTGATTATGAGGCTGCCACCAAAGCCTCCATCATGCTTTCTCTTGACTGGCACTGCCAGTGGCAGTGTTTATGCATTCACTCAGTTCTGGTTTGTGCTGGTATCCACACTTTGGGCACACATCCCTGCCTTCAAGCAGATGTGGTAGCTGGAAACAGGAATGAGGAAAAAAAAAGATGTACTTGGTCAAAGATCTCATCCCCGCTCCCTGTAGTGGATGGACTATTGGCAATTGCCAAACAGTATCCCCGCCACTTGACAAATGAATGCAGCCAATCGCACAGAATGATTATGCAGGAACCCAGTTGTCTCCCTAGTCTACTAGGCATTCATTGTACATCTCTCAGCAGCACAATTGTTGCCACTAAATGAATTAATGCTTCCCACCCCAAGCAACTTTGAGAGGGGACAGCACATCCACCCCCATGTAAATGAAACATTGTGAGACTGCAAGCAGCAAACATATTTGCTATTTACAAAATTAATGCCCCCTCTCCCACCTCCCCACACTTGGCTTTGGTGCAAAAGTGGGGCTAGATTCACATAAGCCTTAGACACCTAAACCAATCTAATGTCCCCTCCCTGTAACTTACAAGTCCCCGGGCATGGATCCTCAGGCATCTCTGGCACCGACACCAGTCTTTGGGTGTGTGGAATTTCTAGCATGTCCCACAATTCTGGGGACTGTATCATCATGGAATCTGATGTTTCTTCCTCCTTGGGCTATGCAGGCAAGGCATTAGGGAGAGTGGGGTCATGGTGAAGACATCTTCGTCTTGGCTGTCTCCATCCTCCAGATGCTGCAAGCACTTGCCCCCTGCATTTGACTGGTTGCCTGAAGGCTGTGCAGTGCATATTGCACTGCATGCTGCAGTGGCAGGACAGCCTGTGGCCCTTGTGGACTAGGTGACACTATGGCCTCCAGCACCTCCATCATCCTGAAGTATTGGAAGCAAGCATCGCCTGTGTCCTTCATGAAAATGCATAACAGCTGCTCCTAGAATGGGGCTATTATGCATCCTGCCCCCAAATGAGAATTCTGGTCCCTGACCCAATGGAAAGCACATTTCAGGGCCTAGTCATAGCCACAACTGCCTAGTCCCAGTTGTGGCCATGAACCTTTATTTCCTGGGCAATGGTTGCATAGACTGGCTTATTTAATCAGTTTTCCAGATGCTTTAGAACATTTTGTTCCCCTGAAATATAAAACAATTCTGCCAGTTCTTCCCAGACCCAGTTGGAGCCATGCCTTAGGGATGGTTGCTACTTCAAGCCCAGCAGACGTGGCTTGTTCTTTGGCACGTCTATCGAGTATATTTTGGGGGCCAAAATGAGCCACTGAGAGAGGGGTTGCTTTGCTTTGACTAGAGTCTTGAGATGCTTTCTACCTCCGGCTGAGAGCAGTTATACAGACATGTGTATGGAACCTTTTCAAGCAGGTCTGAGTTTCCACATATGCATAGCTATGCAGGTGTGAACTCTGCCTCAGTACCAGCACTTATAGAAACCTGCTCATGTGACCTTTCCTAACATGTGACATCCATAGCCTGCCCCAAATTGTTCTCCAGATAGCCCATTGCCTATAAGGATAGTTGTTAATGGCTTGCTACTGCACACACCCAAAATTCTTTGCCTGCCAGCTTGCAATGCAGCTTGAACGGACTGCAGCTGTCCCTTTGACCACACTCCTCACCCTACAGAAACACTGACCAACCTATCAATTACTCAGCTGTGTTCCTGGGGAGGTCTATTTGGTTGAGGAGGGTGGAAATTTGGGGTTTGTCCATTCTGCTCATTGCCTGACTTTTTTCCACTGAGTGCATGTCATGAAAAGCTGGGTGTAGGGCGATTTCAAACATTTGTGACTGATATTACTTGGTGGCTCTGGCACCTCGATGTCTGGCATCACTCTTGTTGTGCTAATGAGGCCTTTCAAAAAGAGAATGGGGACCTCACACCCACCTTTCTTCCCCAGCTTTTGCTGGGTTGGGGGCATTTGTTAGGGTGATACTTCATGGTAGGTCTGTTCATTGTTCTGCTATGCACTATTATGTTCAGCCCTGGGCGGATGACAGGTTTCTGGAGTTATTGAACACCACAGCTTTTTAGAGGAAGGGTGATTACAGGAACCTGAGGTGTATAGGAATTCAAATATAAAGAGAAAGGCTGTTATATGCTGATGACCCTATTCAATAGCCCTACCTATTCAACCCCTTTAGTACAAGCAGGCGGTGCTCTAAGTGAAACAGTAACTGTTGTGTCTTGCATAACAACATGTTTTTTATGAATCCTGATGGAATCTGTAAAAACTAGATGCTGTTGGATGCCCTGGAGGTGTCCAACCAAAGAATGAAGATATTTATAATATCATAATGCAGAGATACTGCTACTGAATGCAATGTAGGCTATGATGGACCTGTCCTGGCTTACTAAGTCATATGGAGGACAAAATACTGACTGGCAAAACACAGTATTCAACTACTGCCTTAGCAAATTCAAGATGAGTGTTGAATGTGCCTTTGGCCATCTGAAAGCACGGTGGAGGTCACTGAACTACAGGCTTGAGCTGGAGCCAGAAAACATTATGGGATTTATTGTGGCAGCCTGTGTGGTCCACAATATTTGCGAGACCAGAGAAGAGGTATTCAGCAAGTCCTGGTTTGAGGTAGCGTGGGAGGCAGTGGCCAGACAGAGACATGGGCAGGCAGGGCACAGTCCCCCCTATAGTCAGCATGCAAACAGTAGTCAGGAAGCCATTGTATGGAATTTCCTGGCTGCACACATTCTGGTTGTTGCAGATGGGGAGGGTGCTCTGTAGGCCACTGATTGATCAGCACTGAACCATTCAGCAGTTACCATTGACATTGATCTGAATAAAATTAAAGATGTCAGTGCAACACTTCTGTCTGTCTCATAAATTCATTGTCTTTAGTGGGGGGAGGGAGCACAGGCTGGGGTGAGAGTGGGGGAGGGGTGTAGAGGTGGAGAGGGCTGAAATATAAAGGTTTTCCTTTGCTTTGTGTGTAGTGGGGGGATAGGGAGGAAGGTGAAATGGGGCAAGGACATTAAAATACATTACCTACCACCGGTCACATTAACCTAATGCTGAATATGCGCACGAAGAAATAAAAAAATCATAGGAACCTGATTCACGTGCATATTAGATAAGAATAAAAATAAAGATTGGAATGAAAAGAATTAGAATAAAATAAGAATATATTGGTGTAAAAATTCAAAACAATTTAAAAATGGGTAACGTATAAAATTAATGAAAGTAATGAAATTAATGAATTGACACAATTAAATTAATGAAATTGCAGCAGTTTGGGTCATCTGTAAATCTGTACATATCAATGAGCTGTGAAATATAGACGTCACCCGTCTGCAGTGGGGATTAGCGGTGTGTGGTGCCCCATGCAGCAATTTAATGTGAATAGCTTACAGAGCATTTCATGAAATGTAAGACCAATGATGTGTAAACAGTGACTGAAAAATTAAACCCATAATTTCATAGACTATAATGCAACCTGGAATGACTAAACACCTGTCATGTGTACAAGGGCCCCTAAACATCAAAGTCATCCTAAAATGCAAAGAAACTTGGAGATACTTCCATCATCCCCTCTCTATAACTTCAGCCTCTGAGGTAGATTCTAGGGCAGGGTGGCACCTTTGGGTAGGTACAGATGTTACACATAATCTAGTGTACGTGACTGTAAATTGAATCAAACCCTTAACTGTACAGAAGTTTGGGGCATGTAGACTAGACTAAAAGTGGTGGAACTCTATTTAAAGGAGTCCTGGATTAATGTGCACTCAAAATTATGTAAATTAGATTAGTCCAGTATATCAAACTTCTGTACCAGATTCCCTGTCGCAGGGGTTTTCAACCTTTTTGAATCAGTTTACCTCCAGCAGCTGGACGCAGAACAGTGTATCCCTGGTGGCCAGAGGTGGAGGGTGGGGGGGCATGCGACTGAATGCAGAGTGGCAGCAGCTGCCTCATGTGAGCTTCCCCTGCCCCTCTGCGTCTGGCTGGGTGGGTGTCACCTGCGTGGCAGCATGGAATGGTGTATGGTGGCGTTCCATACCTGCCTGCCCACATGTACCCCTAGGGCCTTCTCAATATCCCTGGGGTTATGCATACCTTTGATGACAACCTGTGCCCTATTGAATCAAGTTAGGTCCCTGTCTGCCAGCATTCAAGGCTCCTTTTCAGGTTCCCACTAGCTCCCCTTGCTTGGATGTGCACTGGAACATGGCCTGCACTTGGCTGTTCCAGCTGAGCACCCAGCCGGGCCTGCCCCTGGGCTATTACAGGCCAAATCAGCACAGTGGCTGACTATAACAGGGGAAGGGTGGGAAGGGGTACTTGGCTATGCTCCCATATACCCACCCAGGAACCCCCATGCCTCTGAAAGCCGGTGCAGAGCCAGGGAGCATGATTGGGCTGCTGGGCATGGACAAGCACCATTGCCTCTGCTGCATGCTGTGCTGGGCTTCACTCAGCAGTCTTCAGCAACCTGGGGAACCCACTTGGAGGTGTGATCAAGTGCCCCCAACCAATTGGCCTCAGTCAGTGCAAGCAGAGAGAACCTGTTATGTTCACTCCTAATCTAACTTATGCAGCTTACAGAAACCAGCATAAATTTGATTGATTCTGTCTTAGGCTTTTTGAATGTCTGTACTTACCTTTTGAGACTAACTGGTTTAGAAAGAAACGAGCTTTTGTAGGCAACAACCTGCTTTGTCAGACGCTTTAGCCTCTTAGGAGAATGAATGCTAGACTGTCATGCTGATGCTCAGATAAGTCTTCCCTGTGCTTATCCATACAATTCTTCCCAATTATTTAAAATGAATTTGGAAACACAAGTTATAACTCTTTGCCACAGCAGCAAAAATAATAAAAACCTACATAAACGATGAAGATTGTCTAGTTGTTGCCTGATTTATCTCTTTCCTACAGTTTCTGTAATAATACTGAAATAAAGTATTGGGCAGGGAAGATACATAAATGTTTAAGTTAGACAGGAATCATCACAGTAAGTAAAAGTTTAAGAGATCTGTGAAATATTTTGTTTTAGTCCTGGAACATGTGGCAGTCTTCTCTAGTATTTGCAACCTGTTGATGTGTATATAAGTAATGCCTTTCAGACAATTATTAATTAGTCTGTGTATAGTCAGAAACTGAGGAGGATGTCCAAAAGCAATAAATAACTGAAACAGATCCATGACATTTTTTGCTAAAGCTCTTTGAAAGGAAAGCAAATGCATGCTGTATGCAAAGTATTAATATAACAGCAAAGTATATGAATAGCAAACTACATAAGTGAAAGACAATTATTAATAAAAAATTAAGAACAGATAGAATAAAATATTGTTGAGGGTGGGAGGAGCAATATCAGATGTGGAACTAGGTTTGCTTTGATAGCACTGATTTAAGAGTGGATCCAACACAGTAGGAGAATTTTCCATGACTCCAAAAGGTTTACAGTATCACACAGCTGCAACAGTATTTAGTTGAATGGTAATTTACTTTCTGAGCAAAATGGCACAGTAAAAATGCCATATAGGAATTAAAGGTAATTTAATCTGCGTTAAAGGTTGTTAACTAAGGATTTCTCTGTATGTAATTGATTATTTAGGGCTTTGACAGCAATCAAATGCACAGGGTTTTTCCCCCCACTCTTGGATTAATTAGTGTGATGCAATTCTTTCTGAAGCCAGGACTACAGTTTATTATCAGGAGAAAAAGAAGAGGCCATGCACTCCCAGTAATTACTAAAACAGCACTGGATATGCAATCAGTCATTTGTTGTCAATATTCCTGTTAATTTTAATATACCTGACCTTTTCTCTCAGCCTGATGCATGGAGATAGAGTCCTGGGGGGTGGGGGAGGGAGTACTCCAAGTGCCAGTGCTCAGTGCAGAATCGCTTGACTCCCATAATTTTTTTGCTAGGTAGAACTGATAAAGCTAAATGACACTGCAACCAGGAGTCAGCACTTGCTTGTAGCAAAGTAGGCAGGAGAGGGGAAGCCATTCAGTCAGACTTGGTTCAGAGATAGCTGGCTTCCCTGCTTTTCTGCTGGACAAGTGATTTAAGAGGGGAAGAGGATCTGACAGAGGCTAAATACAGATGTTAGGTGGGGGTAAGATTGGGTTCAAAATGGCCACCTGGTATAACTTAGTTTGCCCCAGGTGTGGACCTTACACTCAGAGCCAGTCTCAGTAATTGGAAACCAATCTAAACCCATAACTTTACAGAAGTTTGGTGGACACAGACTGGTCTAAAAATTCAAGAACCGAGTCTAAGATAGACCTGGATCAACGTAGTATCAGACTTATTCAGTCTAGGTTAGAGTGGGGATGTCTACACATTCATTAATGCTCTGTAGTTACTGTGCATTTCATTTAGTACTTCCTTAATGAAGTACTAACTGAATGTGCAGTATCTGTATTTACTGCACAGTAGCACTGGCGTACTTTATTTTGGTGATGTTTACTGTGCAGTAGCCTAATAACATTGTGTATTAGCTTATTAGCATGGCTGGGAACACTACTGTGCCATGTTATTAGGCTACCACTCAGTAAGCGACTCATGTAGTTGCACCATCTGGGGCATAGAACTTCTGTACAGTTACCTGAGTAGCCCTAGGGTTGGGAAAGCCCAGCCCCTGGCCCCCAGCCCCCGGCCCCTGGCTTGGGGCCATGCTTTTCAACCTCCCGCACCTCCTCACCCCCAGCACTAGGCTATTTTTAGCTCCCAGTCCCTTGTCCTGACATGGACCAGCCAATGTCTCTCAACCCCGTATTCTGCATACTGCTCTGGGTGCTGCCAATTTTACCAGCGTTCGTCACTGCTGAAACCAAGCAAGCAAATATCAGTGAGTGGAGGGGTGGGAGTGATGGTGGTGTAGGTTTTCTGGGAGGTTTAGAGGGCTAAAAACAGCTCTTGGACCCCCTCAAGCTCCCTTGTGGATCCCATGAGCCTCTCTGATCCCACCAAACCATCCTGGACTCCAGCAACCCCCTACAGATGTTGCCTGCTCCCACATCCCCTCATGGATGCCACCTTCCCCCACCATCCACCCATGGATCCCAATTGCCTGCCCCCCCCATATCCCCATGGAAGCTGCCTGCATCCCTGAACCCACTGATTACTCTAACAGATGCTGTCTTCTCCTACATCCCCCCAGTCCTATCCCCCCCTGAAGACCTCCAGTTGCCCCTCTGAACTTGCTTACCCCTGTCCCCCAACCCCCCTTCTGCTAGCCCCCACATCCTGACTTAGATCAAGTGGTGATTTTGAATCCAATTTAACCTCTCCTTAGCTTCCCTCAAATGTCTGCACTTAGCCTGAATTGCACCAATTTATTCATGCAATTGTGGGCGTAAGATCTGGACACTATCCTTTCTGATATTACTAGTTTCTTTGCTGCTCTTTCCTTCTTCTTGCTCCTTCAGCATTTAGATGCAGGGGCCTATTGCAAATTCATTATTTACAAATAATGAATTGTATATACAGAGGAACAAATTCACCCTTAGTAGCAAGTCTGTTGAAGTGGAAGGAAACACACTGGCTTTACAACTGAATTTGACTCTTCCCAACCAAATATGATGTGATAGAAAGAGGCAGAGATACCTTAACAATAGGCTTAGTTAGAAAAATAAGGGTACTTTAGACCTGGTGAGAAAAGACTAAAATTCTTTTAATAAAATGGATAGGGCCCATAGGAAAATCAACCCTCAACAACACAGTAACTATAACACAGACAGAAGAAGCCCTAATTTTACTTTTGTTTGTGGTTTTTTTCCAGTATAAGTCTTCACAGGTAACTTCCCTCACTTAGAAGTCCTGCTTTTATTTGCCCCATGTGCTTCAGCTGACTGCCCATTTACCAATTCACTGAACTTGTATCCTGGGAGCTTGGATAAACTGACTCTTCTTAAAGAGGTGCAGCATAAAACCAAAGTGCAGTACTTTGCGTTTTTCTTATTAAGTTCTCTAAAATAAATATTTTCACGTTATTATATATTGTAAAGAAATATAACCATTATGTTATATATCTAATACAATCATATTTGTATCAATTTTCATAGCCAAGATCTATTTTCTTCTTCTCACTGTTCCTGTTTGGTGGCAGAAGAAGGAAGAGCCAACATAACATCCTATTTATTTTGTTCTCATTTTCATGTCCTCTTATGGTTGAACTGCATCCGAGAGTTGTGCTGTTCTTTTTCTATTAATATTGAATAATCATTATCTGGATATATCAGATATTCTGGTAAAACTGTTTAAGGGATTAGAAATCCTTTTAAGTCAATTCTGATAATGTTTATTGTTTTCATCTGTTCATAACCAAGTACATAATTAGGTACAATTCTGCCTACCTTTTGTGTGAAAAATCACGTCAGAATATGTAAAAAGAAAATACGGGCTGGAACCTTGAGAAATTAAAATCTATCAAACAAAATGTGACAATGAAGAGCAGCAGAGAAGTGTTTCCAGGTGGTCACTTCTGTAAAACAAGTGGCAGCTCTCCTCTTATATTGCATACACCAACTTTTCACAGTTCTGAAATCTATAGTAGAACCTAGGTAAGCCTTTGAATACATCTGCCAACTAAACTGCTCTAGATACAGACTTTAAACATATTATAGAATTCAAGGCCTGCTGTCCATTGGAAGGAGGCTTTGTAATATGAACTTTCAAGCAATTAAAACAATTAGCCTACAAAATGTTTTCAGTTTCACCGGTGCAACTTTTCAGAACCCACGGCCCTCTCACATGTTTTTGTCAGATGGACAATTTTATAGCAGGGGAGAGTGGTTCTGCAAAATTAATACATGCACCTAGGTCTCTTCTAAACCTTGCCACTTGAAACTGTTTCCTGTACCTTTATGTTTATTGCTAGTGAAATGTGATGAGAAAGCAATCTGTACAGAGCTCACTGGAGTCAAAGAAAGTCTAGCACTGATAAAAAAAGATTTGAAAAAGGACCTCAGAGCAGAGATGTACAGCTTATTCAGGGAGCTCTGTTTCTCTGTATTGCCATGCTGTTATTTTATTTTCACACAGAAATCTACAGATCAGTTTGAGGGTATATACAAGTGATACATTTAGGCCAGGTACATTTATTGCGTGGCAGGTACAGGCATAGCCCAGCAGATGGTCAGGGCACATAGACAGCTATAAAATGGCAGATCGTGCTCCAAGGTAACCCTGGATGGATTCATAGGTTCATAGATATTAGGGTCGGAAGGGACCTCAACAGATCATTGAGTCCAACCCCCTGCCCTGGGCAGGAAGGAGTGTTGGGGTCAGATGACCCCAGCCAGATGCCTATCCAACCTTCTCTTAAAGACCACCAAAATAGGGGACAGCACCACCTCCCTTGGAAGCCCATTCCAAATTCGGGCCACCATTGCCATGAAGAAGTTCTTTCAGATGTCCAGCCTAAATCTGCTCTCTGTCAATTTGTAACTATTGTTCCTTGTTACCCCAGGAGGCGCCCTGGTGAACAGAGCATCTCTGGTTCCTTGCTGCGCCCCCCCAATGAATCTATAGATTGATGTGGTGTCAGACTTCAGTGCTGTAGGTTAGAGTGCTGTAATGAACATCTGTACCACGTCCCATCGTGACTCACAGTAGGCCGCAATCCACCAAAATCCCATGGAACATTGAGGCACTCCACTCAACTCCCCTCATGGGGAGGAAGTCTAGCCTAGGCCATAGCTTGTGCCCAAGTGCCAGGTCAGGACTGCCCCAAGGCTGTCACTGACAAGAGTCAGCAAATCCTGTTTCTATCCCCTCCCCACCCTTTTTTCTTCCAGCCAGCTATGAGCCACTGTCTGGTGTTATCACTCAGTGTGCAGATTCCATCTAACCCATAAGGGCATTCATAAAGATTGCAGCTTTTGATTAAGTGCTGTCTGTATTGTGGACACTGCTCATGTTCATCTTGTGCAGCAGGGGTGGGCAATTATTTTGGGTGGAGGGCCACTTAGCTAGTTTTGGGGCAGGGCTACCTTTGACCGTCGCCCCATGCCCTGGTCACCTTATTGGAACCAGAAGTCTGCCCCAACCCTTCACCTTTGCCACTGGAAGTTCCTCCTCTTGTCCTAGAAGTACTCCTTTTGGGAGGAAGGATGCTGCAGTCTTGAAAATGGAAAAAGAAACCCCAAATCATATACAACTCCCCCCCACCAAAACATTTACTATAACTTATTTTAATTTTATTAAAAGTATTTTTGTACTGATTTATGTGTTTAAAAAGTGTATCTAGAAGTGACTGTGTAATAGCTCAAAAAACAGTCCTACTGGATCTTGTATGTGGGCGATAAGGGGGTGTATCCAGTGGGGTGTGGTTTGACCCATGTTTCTCTGTCAAGGTCATGTCCAATGGGGGACTCATATGGTGTTGGTATAAAATGCTGTAAGAATAGATTTCAGACTAGATAAGTCTGAATGATAATTTCATTTCCATTTGCCCCACACCTTACCTAAATTTAGTGCGACACACAAGGCCATGGTCAGTGCCATGGTCAGTGCCATAGTCAGTGCTGGGTCCAAAGAAGCTGTGCAACTTCTGGCCCTGGGTAGGGGAAAGGGTCCCCTGGGTCCAATAGGTAGAATCACTAGATGTACCTCAATGTATCCCTTGTTTGCAGACTCCTCACTTGTGTGTGCGAGGCTGAATTGTGGAGCCCAAGATGCTGGATCCAGGATTGTCACCTAGACACTTGAAGAGTACCTGAGATGTGTGGGTAGATGGTGCTGGCAACATGAGAAGCAAATGAGACCCTTGATGTGGCAGTTAGAATGGGAAGGTTGGAAATTGCTTGTATCTGAAGTGTCATGAGCAAGCTGTCCAGGACCGAGAATGTGCTGTGGAGGTTCAAGAACGAAGTCTACAGATGGCTAGCCACTCTCTGAGGGAGGTCATAAATGCTGCTATATAGTTGAGAGAGCACCAGGATAAAGAGTTTATTTACAGGGTCAAAGACCACTTGGGATCCAGCTATGACACTCTTGAGTTACACTAGTGCCACCTCCTATGGGGACACTGTTGCTCTCCCAGGCTGGAGTGGTGGGGCAGGCTGCTGTGCACCCTCCACCACTGTGGAGAGCCCCGGTTTGGGGACTCCTTCCTGCGATAACATGCTCAAAAGTTCCATGGGGAGAGAATGAATGGTGGCTGTGGGGGAATGCTCCATACTGCACATTGATTTGGACATGCTGGGGGAAGGCTTGCCCTGGAACAGGGGACATGGTGCATGGGAGCTACTGGCCTGTGGTCTGAGAAGCTAGGAAGGAATCTGGTGGGGCCTGCATTGGGGGGCAGTAGTGTGGGAGTGGAGGGGAACCTGGCTGCCTGAGACTCAATGCCAGGGCTGGCAATGACACAGCCCACCCTCCAGGTCCAACTCATTACCCCCAGCCACTGGTGGTTGCTGGTATAGGTGCAGAGCCCCAAAGAAAATGGTGGGGGAGGCATCCTAACAGCCCATCAGGCAAGTTCACTTCAGTGTGCAGGAGCAGCACAGCCTTTGTGAGCAATGGCATCCCCCTGGGCTCTAGTCACTTCCCGGAGTAGGCAACTGTAGCAGGGCACTGTTGGTGCCTGCCACTTTAAGGGCTGAGTCAAGCAACTAGCAAGTGCTTGATTGTGGTGGCCATTTTGGAACCATGGCTGCCTATATAAACAGAGGAGTTCACTACTGGCAGGCATTCAGAAATGCTGAATGGAACACCTGCAGGTAGGAGCAGGAGGCTCTTAGTCCTGGGAATGACCTAGGACTACACCCTGTTGGGAGTGGGTGGCCGGGTGAGGCTCCCAGTGGTGTGGGAGCCTCCAGGAAATACCAGGCCAATTACCACTGATTGGGACACCTCAACAACCCCTAGCCCCCACATCACTGTGGATAAAAGTCAGGGCCAGGCATGGCTACAGCCACCTTAGCCCCAACTGGGGAGGGAAGCCCTGTAGCCCCAGTGATGGGGTAGATGTGGAGGCCCAATAAGGGTAGGCCCCAGTGAAGGGGTAGAGAAGTGGAGCCCCAGTGAGGGGGTGAAAGTGGAAGCCCAGTGAGGAAGGAACCAGAGAGTGGGGAATCCAGTGTGTGTATATATGTTTGTGTAAAGTTGCTCTGGGAGGGTCCAGGGCAAGCTTGGCCTAGGTTGGGTAATTGGATGGCCACTACCCTGGTGGGTTGCTGGAGAGGCCCCAGAAGATGGTACGTCTGCCACCCAAGGTGTGTGCTAGATAAAGTCTATGGCCTACAGGAGCCACTCTGAGAGGGAGCAGGGCGGTATAAGTAGTCAATGAGTGAGAGAGACCTGTGAGAAGAGGGTGGTATGAGTGCTTGTGAGAAAGAGGCCTGACAATGAGGGCTAAGCTTGGTCTGGCTAAAGGCTGGGAGCACTGTGTCACCTGGATGCCATTTGCGAGGCATGGGATGCAGTGTAGGGAAGGATCAGAGCTGCAGATAATGACCCCTGGCATCCGGGCAAGAATGGGCAACCTCCTGCTTAATTAGAACCAATTATGAAACAACAAGGTGTGGCAGGAGAGTGAGGCAGGCAGTTAGCCAAGGAACAGGTGGGCAGGCCAATGGTAGACCGACTCTGAGAAAGCCCCCTGTTACAGCAACATTCCACAGTTTTTCTTTGTTATGTATACAAAAAGTTTGGCAGCTGTAACACTTAATTAAACTGAGAGGTGGCTGCTTCTCACATAGCATTCTCCCTGCTAGTCCAAGGTTCTGTGTTTTGTTAAGCTGAACACCTGCAGTTGCCCACCCTGTCTAATTGGGATAACCTCCTGGTGCAGGCAGGGTCTTTCCCCACTCTCTATGTTAACTAAGAATAAGGTTTCAAGTTTCAGAGTGGGCAACATTGCAGTTTTTATTTAATAACACAATAACAGTTTAGCAGCTTCAACATTTGATTAAAACAAGGCACATCTCTTCCTCACACCTCATTCTTCCACACCTTGATGTATCCTCTGGTGTGGGGTTGGGGAGGAAAAGGGAAGAGGAAGGCAGCCTGGGTTGTGGACAGTGGTACCTATGATGCCAGAGGAGCCCATGGAAGGAGACCAATGGCCCAATGCCAGGGCATGGGCACTTGAGGCCCTCATCCAGGTAGGGCTCCTGGTCCATGCAGGCAGTTGGCCAAGGATGCCACAGTGTGGAGCTAGGGTAAAACACACAGGTGGGGGGTTCAGCCTCTTCTCCCATCCCTGCACCACATGTGTTCAACCACATGTGTTCATGGTGCCTAGCCCAGTCTGTAGTTGAAGTGCTTCTTCCAGCAGTCCAGCTGCCCCCCATAGGCCCTCATGACCTATGGAGGGGTTAAGACAGGTCATTGATGAATACTGGAGGACAATGACATTGCTAATGACAAAATCAGGGACAGATTGTGGGGCACAGATACACACAGAGCCCAGGTATCTGGGGCATGCACACACATACACCCACACACCCATATCCACACCACCCACACTGACCCTTGGTCAGTACAGGGCATGCTGAATGGGCATGTGGGTGGTTTGTGGTCATGAGGGCACATGCCATCATGACCTGCTACTGCATCAGGACCAGGTGGGCAACTGTGATGTCGCCATTGGCCAATCAAGGGTGACTCAGCTGTTTGGCTCTGTTGGAGAGTCTTCAGCAGTCTGGAGAGCTTACAGGGCACGCTGGGAGGCATGCAAGAGCTCCACTTACCTGTTGTACTGGGCAATGCAGGCAGGCCAGGGAGTCTGCCCCCACAAGGGGGAATCTGCTTCCTCCCAACCTAAATGGGAGTGCTTAAAGCAAAGCTTGAAAGTTGGAGCAATTCTGCCACAGGCTTCTTGAATACTTGTGATCTCCCTAACCTAAATGCCTGGACATGCAAGCCCTAAAACTGGCATGTCTGATCTAAAGTTAATTCTCATTAGATGTGAACTAACTTTAGATCAGCATCAGGTTAAGCCAATCTAGCCAGAATTAACCCAGCCTAGTGAATGCTTGCTTTTTATGCAACACAACTCTGGGGCTGGGAAAGCCCAGCTATTTTCTATAGCACTGGGGCTGTGCTGTTTTTGCTCCCCAAATCTGCAAACCCCACCCTAGATCTGCCAGAACCCCTGGACCCACCAGCCTCTTTCCCCAACTTACTTGCCTCTGACTGCCCATGGCTCCTTCTGACCAGCAGTGAACACATGCATGCATGGATCCCAACTTAGGTTTAGGAGGCTTAAACTAAGCTGCCTTAACCTAAGCTGTGTCCCATGAAAGCTTATTCATACCCTGAGAGTATATAAAATGCAATAAAAATCTTTTAAGACTATTGAAATAACCTGAAAACAATCTTTACAAACCCAGGAGTTAGGGTTGCCCTTACAATGCCTTAACCCAGGGGTCGACAACATGGAATGTGTGCCTTTAGTGGCACGCAGAGACATTTTCCCCAGCAAGCTGGGAGGCACAAAAATAATTTCTTTATTTATTTTTAAGTTGCTGCTCTGGGCTCTCCCATGCAGCCACAAGTCCCAGCACCATGGCAGGCACCAGGGTGGAGCCAGAAGAACACAGACAGGGACACTGTCTGTGTTGTACTGCCCCACCTGTTGCTCCCAGGCAGCACCCTCCAGCCCAGCTGGCCCCTGGAGGGAGCTGCCCAGGCAGACAGACACCCTGTCCCACCTGGGGCAGCACTGAGGTGCCAAGTGCTGGGGGTGGGTGGTCGGGACAGGGTATGGGCAGCGTGGGGGGAGGCACAGCAAGCAAGCCAGCCCAGTCAGGCCCTTAGAAAGGTGGGGTCTGGACAGGAAGTGGGGGCTGCCTCTGTGGTAGGCAGGCAGGTGGGGGCGTCCAGTGGAGCCAGGCCCGGCCCGCGCAGCTCTGCAGGGATGGGCTGCAACCACCCTGCACACGTGAGGATGCTGCCTGGCTGGGGCAGGATGCAGGGCTTGGGGGGCTTCCGTCTCCAGGACCGGCCTCCCTGCACACTGCAAGCAGAGCAGAGCTGTCCCCAGTGCAAGGCCCTGGCTATGGGAGCCCCCTGGAGCCTGGGAACAGCCACCATGGCTGCCTCAGCCTGCCTGGGTCCCAGCTTTGCCCACCTGCAGCTCCCCTCAAGGGGCCAGGGTTGGGCAGGCACTACACAGAGCTGGTGTGCTGCTGGCTGGCTTGGACCTGTGCCAGCTCTGGCAGCTGCTCCCAGAGCCCAGGGAATAGCCTGTGGCTGCATCTCCCACTCGCATTGTACCCGGCTGGAACAGAGACCAAGCAGGGAGCTCCCTGAGCCCAGTGTCTTCCTGCAGCTAGGCAGCATCCCTTCATGGGCAGGGTGGCTACATCTCATCCCTGCAGATCTGCACGGGCCGGCTGGGCCCCACCTCTGGTGCTACTGGGCCCCCTGCTGTGGCCTGAGTAGTGGAGCCCTGGGACAGCCCCCACTCCCCGCCTGAAGCCAGCTCTCCTCCAGCTGCAGCCTTCCCAAGGGCCTGGCCAAGCCAGTCTGCCCTCAGTGACTCCCCCAGTACCTGCTGCTCTCTTCTCCTCTCTCCCTCTCTTCCCCCTCATCACAACATGCTTAAGAAGAAAAAAAAATCACAAGTACAAGGCAGTACATGAAGTTTTATTTATTGTCATCAGGTTTTGAATTTTTCAAAAGCTTAGTATTTGTTGTAGAAAAAAAGACAAAAAAGCAACATTAATGATTATTAATTGTATTAAATATGCAGGGCATCCTGCCATGTACCCCCTCTGCCCAAGTTTTGGTTTTGTGGTGTGCCGGCACTCCGGCACTGCACAGGGTAGACATTGTGGGTTTTTTGGCACTGCAGCCAAAAACATTGCCTACCCCTGCCTTAAACTATTGTAAGGCATGGGAATGTGTAATTAAACACCCATCCTAGTGATATCATGAAATAAAGCCTTGAAAAGTTTATTTGTAAAAATCAGTTTAGTTTAATTTGACCCCACAATCAGTAATACATCATGACCATTTAGTTATAGAATGGAACCAAATCCATGGGTCGAATCCTTGCTTTATTCAACTTGGCCTTAAACTCAAGTCAGTCTAAACTGAAATTATGTCTAGAAGGCATAATAATTACAAAAAATGTATGTAACTCCTTGTTAGCAAAGATTACTAGTTTCAGACACACAACTGGTTTAAGAGAAGTGAAATGTGGGTTGAAGACTAACCACCACAAGAAGAAAGAGACAAAAATAAAGACTCAGGAATATTACTAGATATGTGATAAATTTTAACCGGGAAGGAACTGAAAGAACTAAAGTCATCTAAGCTCCCAGATAAAGTAAAAAAGTAAAACACTCCACCCTAGCCCTTCTCTGCCTCACAACTGTGAAAGAAGCAATGCAGGGGCCCATTGGCAGCACGTTGGGTTCCTGCAAGTCACCGGTTGGACAGCCCTGAATGAAAGACTAAATGTAATGTCACCCATGCAGAAAAGTAGAAATTCACCTTCTTGAGCAAGACTGGCTGCTGAGCCAAGCGGCATTTGCCTCCATGAAGAAAGAGTTCATACCACTGCCTTCCATTTATAAATGGAGGAGGAGGAAAATCCAGGGACTGAAGAAAATGCTCTTTCATAAATGTGGAGAGACTGCAAATATATTGGGTTTTAAAGGAAGCAAGATTATTTTAAATAGAATGAAGCTGAGTTTATGCTGGAGGTTTTATTCCTATTGATATTCTGGGTTCTCCCAACACCTTTTTGGAAAAGAAATATTTGTATCAGAAGGTTGTTCAGTGAGAAGGGATAAGAAAGAGAAGGGCTCCTGTTAATATAATTTATGTACAGATGTGTTTTGCAGGTATACCATATTATACTTTTGGATTTTCAAATATGTACCTAATATTTTTTTCCATATTAGGTACAGTAGATTAATCTTAATCCAAGCCAATTTATAAAGAACTTTTCAACTCTTGGGCTAAAATTGGAAATGAATTTTTAAAAAAGAGCATATGTTCATGTTTTGTATAAATCCTGGCCCATCACCATTACACTCTTGAAGTAGTAGAGAGAAAAAAGGATTAAACTGATATCTAAAGGAAAACCAATCTTCAAAATGAGCATAGGTTCCTATTTCTATATTATGTTAAAATTTTAATTTATTTTCTTTCAGCTAATGCTGAAAGAAACAGTTTTGCATCTATAACTTTCCCTCATCTCTCTGTGACTTGCACTGGAAACTGTAGGCCAAATTCAGGCATGGATTTCATTAAATAGTGGTGTGAGTTACTACTTGGAAGTCAGTATAATGGTGCATGTGGAAACTGATGGGTCTTATATGCAGTGGACAAGGGAGATCAGGCAAGTAACAGGAAAAGTAGTCAACAGGGAGAGTGGATAAAGGGAAGCTTTCTTTTAGTTTTAGTTTGGTCACCTCCAACTATAATTTGTATCTCTGTCCACTCGATGTATAAATTACATCAACTGGGCCATATCTACAAGGATATTTTTCCATTTTCTTCAAAAGCACTAGGATTTTGTTCAGTTACACTAATATGCAGTACCCTTTTGTTCCATCTGAACCTGACCCAAAATATAATGTGCATATACAAAAACAAAATAAAAATATAAAGCAAATCAACCTGGTTTGACTAATTCACAGCCACGGAAGAAACTTAATAAGGGTCTATAGGGACTTGGATGGTACAGAAATCATTGAGGGAGGGGAATATTTAGTATGTACAGAAATAAAATGTTAACCTTGATCTCAGTATGCACTTCCTAATATTTCAGCATATTGTGGGGGTTGTAGAGCAGCATTGACACAGAAAGGGTGAATGTTGTCTCAGTTTTGGACATTAAAAACTAGATGAGGTAGAGTACTAGGGAATGCCATGTAGAGAAAAGCTCTTCAATGATAGGGAGAAAGAATTAATGAAATGACATATCTTTTCCATCTCTGACAAAGCACGGTTAATATCTTCTGATGTCACAATGCAACCTTGGAAAAGCTGAGAGATTTGGTTTGGAAACAATACCTCCTAAACTCCTTTCTCTTTCTGTACTGTTGAATAACTAATTAGAGAATCAGAGAAAATTAGGGTTTGACGGGACCTCAGGAGGTCATCTAGTGCAACCCCTGCTCAAAGTAGGACTGTCCCCAAATAGATCATCCCAGCCAAAGCTTTGTCTAGCTGGGTTTTGAAAACTTCCAAGGATGGAGCTTCCACCACCTCTCTGGGTAACCTGTTCCAGTGTTTTACTACCTTCCTGGTGAGAAAATTCTTCCTGATATCTAACCTAAACTTTCCTTGATGCAACTTGAGACTTTTGTATTTTGTTCTGTCACCTGCCACCACTGAGAGCAGTTTATCTCCATTTTCTTTTGAACCTCACTTCAGGTACTTGAAGGCTGCTATTCAATTCCCCCCACTTCCTCAGTTTTCTCTTATCTAGACTAAATAAGTCCAGTTCCCTCAGTCTTTCCTCATAGGTCATGTCCCCCAGCTCCCTCACCATTTTTGTTGCCCTCTGCTGGACTATATCCAATATGTCCAGATCCTATCTGTAGTGGGGTACCCAAAACTGAACACAATACTCCAGATGTGGCCTCACCAGCTCTGAATTGGAGGAATAATCACTTCCTTGACCTACTGGCAACACACCTACTAATGCAGCCTAGTATACTGTTAGCCTTCTTGGCAACAAGAGCACACTGCTGGATCATATTCAGATTATTGTCCACTGTAACCCGCCAAGTCCATTTCTACAGAGCTACTGCCCAGCCAGTCAGCCCCCAGCCTGGTAATGGTGAATGGGATTGTTCCATCCCAAGTGTAGGACTTTGCATGTGTCCTTGTTGAACCTCATGAAGTTCCTTTTGGCCCAATATTCCAATTTGTCTAGGCCACTGAATCCTAGCCCTAATCTCCAGCATATCTACTATTCCTCCCAGCTTGGTATCATCTGCAAACTTGGTGAGGGCACACTCTATGCCATCCTCCAGGTTGTTGATGAAGACACAGAACAAAACCAGCCCCAGGATTGACTTCTGGGGCACTCCATTTGATAATGGCTGCCAACTAGACATCAAGCCATTGATTGAACCTGATGATCCAGCCAGTTTTCTATCCACCCTACAGTCCATTCATCTAGCCCATACTTCCTTAGCTTGCCTGTGAGAATGCTGTCGGAGATCATATCAAAATCCTTGCTAATATCAAGGTACACCACATCGACCAGTCTCCCCACATCCGCAGAGCCTGTCACCTCATCTTAGAAGGCAATCAGGTTGGTCAGTCAAGACTTGCCCCTGGTGAATCAATGCTGACTGTTCCTAATCACTTTTTTCTCCTCCAACTAATGTCATTGTCCTACTGTAAACTTTCATAGAGTCCAACAGAAACTAGTCACATCCATTAGGAGAGCCTTTACAATGAAAATTTAAACAAAATTAGGAATTTCCAAGATCCTTTTTTACAGCTTGAGTGATAACAGAAACAGGACAAATGGATACCTGTAAAATTCCATTAGAAGCATGTTACTAGATGATGTACAGCTGTTTCTTTCCAGATTAATTTGATCTGTTTAGTGATGCTGACATAGTATATTATGCTATGCAGTTTGGGATTATGCATAAATAATAACATTTGTACTCACATTTCATCCTAAGGAAAGCAGTTGTCCATGAGGTGGAAGTGATATACCACATATGTCATCTCTGGGACCTCCAACATGTATAGAAGTAGGGATTTTAGGTGACAAGACCCTTAAATTATTGTTATATAGAAACATTCATTTGAGATTTATACTTCAGTGAGGCATATTTCTTGACCTGTCCTACTTTGGAAAGCTGGTGAAGAATTCATGGACTCAAGGTAATTTATCAGGGGGGTTTAACATAAATTCTCTTTTTGAAAGTATTCATTCACTTTGATTGGCCAACTGGGAATTAGTCATGAAACACTTGAGAAAATAAATGTCTGATTAACTGCCCACCATTACATATTTTACTTTTTCTTTTTCTTATAAGCATGGCACATGGGGGAAAAGGGCAGAAAGTAAAAGGTTTCTTCATTAAAAATATGGTATTGATTTTTATTTTGTTGTAAAAGCTACTTGATACTAGACTATCAGTTTACTCTACTTTTCCATCTGTATAAATGGTGTCATTATATGTGCTCCATATGCTGTTAAGAACTCTCAGTAATTCACATCCCTGCTGCTATTATAAAAATCATGTTGGCAGACCTGGAGTTGACAAAGACAGCCTGAACTACAGAAAAAATGTTCTGTTATAATAAAGTATTGGAATATCTTTTGTCTCCTGTGCTTTTGCAAATTTGGTTCAGATCAGATGAACCAGACTCAAAGTAAAACGGAGAAAATGTTTACAAAATTACAGAAGGAAAGTCACAATTTATGTATATTCAGCTCTAACTTAAAATATGAAGCATATCCATTTCCCTGAAGAAAGACTAATTCTGTTTCTGTCTACTTCAGAGGAAAATTTTCTTGGACAATATGACTAATGTTGAACCTGTTTATCCAGCCAAAAAAGATTTTTTACTAAACTAAAACACTTTTAATCACATTGGGAAAACATGTTTAAAACTGTATTAAAATGATATGCAGAAAAGTACAAGACCAAATTGTAATGATGATGTCTGTTTTCAGTGCAGGAACAAACAGAACTATAAGAGAAACAGGCAAATACTTGTAGATAGTAGGGCTATGAGAAGCTTTGGACTGCGATTTGGATTTGGAAAAGATTCGGAAGATTTGGAGGCCGAATCTGCAAGTCTGAATCAAATTGCTAGCTTCTGAATTGATTCAGAAAAGATTCAGTGATTTGGAGATTCAGACGGCTGTCTGTATGGGGAAACAGAAACTTAGAAGAGGGAGGGGGAGCAGGGGGAGAAAGCCTGACATGTCTAGGTGGCCAGTGAGCATGATTTCTCTCTGACTGCCTTTCCAGTTACAGTGTCTGAGGGGAGGGACAGAAGCAGGTGAGTAGCATAATGTGGGAGCATTCTGAGCTGGCAGATGATCCCAGGTTTGCTATCTGCCAGCACTGCCGAAGGCACATCAGCTGGAGCAAGGACAATGAAACACTTTTCCACCATGGTGATGATGCTACATCTCAGGAGGCAGCACCCCCTTGCCCTTCTTGCTGCTCAGCCTGGCACCAGTATGAGTGCACCAGAAGGGAAGTCCCCCACTCACTCCAAGGCCCCTTTCTCCCCAAAGCAAAGGCAGGCCACCCTGGAACAGTGGGAAAAAGCTGCAGACAGAGCAGAGCAATTTGCAAAGGTGAGCGAGATCACCCAGAGCTGTGGGGAGATGCTTGCTCTGGATAGCCAGCCCTTCTCCCTAGTTGAGCGGCCAGGGTTCAGGTGGCTCATATTACTTCTGGCCCCATGTTACAAAGTGCCCGCACGCACGACCTTTAGTAGGGCTGTGGTGTCCTCCCTGTATGAGGCACGTAGGGAGTACTTGAGGGAGCAGCTGTGCAAGGCAGGGCCGCATATAGCCTTGCATTTCACCTTCGACATCTGGTGCAGCCGGAGTGACGATCACGCCTACCTCTGCCTCACAGGGCGCTGGTGCGATCAGTCAGGTCATCGGTGGGCTCTCCTTCAAGCTGAGGTGCTGAATGAGTCCTGCATGGCAAGGGAGATCATGGGAGCCATGAACTGCATAGTGCAGGGGTGGCTCATTGGGTAGGGTGAGCATTCATGGTCACCGACAGTGGGGCCAATATGCCGAAGGCTGTCCGTGATGCCAACTTTGTTGGCATGTCTGACAAAATCATGCAGGATATAGAGACTCAGTGGAAATCCACACACTTGATGCTTGAAAGGCTGGTGGAATAACAGAAAGCCATCCACAAGATAGCCTTGCTTGGAGAGAATGGGATCAGCGGCCCCCTGAAAAGAGCTAAGTGGGGTACCATCTCCCAGATCTTGGTGGTCCTCAAGCCGTTTCCCGAGGCCACCACAACCCTTAGCATTGGTGATGCCCTCAGCCAGGTGTTCCCCATAGTGAGGGAACATGAGGACAAAATGGAGAAGTTCCAGGGGATCAATGTTCCTGGCTGGGGGAAGCCACTGTCACCAGATGTGCAGGCAGTGGTGAGGCAGCTGAAGGAGGGCATCAGGAGATGACTGGATTCCTTGTGGTCCAGTATGGTCTACGTGATGGCAGGCATGTGAAACCCGAGGGTGAAGGGGAGCATGTGCCACCCTCCACCCCAGCCTGTCCCTCACCCCCTGATGCCTCCATTTCCATTTTCACTGACTGGCTTATTTTCCTGCATTGCGTGCCAGGCCAGCCTCTGGCTTCTTTACTATTCTTTCCATCCAGGACCAACTACAGGTACTTCCCCAGCCTGACAAAGGGTTTTTCAACTCGAAAGCTTCCTAATATATATTTTTTAAGTACTCTTTTTTTTCATAATAAACATATGGACATAAAAACACAAGATAAGCTATCACAAACCATGAGTAATGTCATATATCCAACATAACACAACATTTTTACTTCTTTCTGTCAATTCCTTTATAAAAAGAAAGGCTCTGTTACAGTTCTGTTTGGGTACCTTTGATGCTGCTGCTGATGCTACTGGGGTTGAGTCAGCTAAATTATTTTGACCTGCCATCATTTATAGTGGTGGATCAGGCCAAGGCTGTAGGGGAGGAGGAGATCTTACTGGGGCACATTGCCATGTTGTGTAGAGGCCCCAGCACCAGTGAGTGCGCACCTGAACACAAGTACACACACACACATCGAGTTGCACAGTGAGAGCACACCTTTAGAGACATGCTAGAGAAGAAGCATTTCCTACTTGAGAGGAAAGAAGGGCTCTCTGACAGTTTGGCTACTTGAGATGCTGCTGGTGCTACTGCTAGTGCTCAGTCATTCACTAAGTTATTTTACCTGTTGTCATGTAAAGTGATGGACTACCGTGTTTTGTAGAGGCCTCAGCTCCAGTGAGGGCACACTTTAGCACACACACAGTATCAGCCACCCACGTCACGAGTTTTGCCTGTTACCTGCCAGAGGTGAAGGGCCCCAGAAACCAGACTCCCCCTGCACCTATCTCTTTGGCATCTGGAAGGCTTCATGGCTGCAGCAGGGCCTAGCAGGCCTGAAGTTTTCACCCCACCACACCTTAACACATACACACAGTGTCACCTATGTCATGAGTTTTGCTCGTCAGCAGCTTGAGGTGCAGCCTCCTGTAAACCACTGAACCACTGCACCTATGTCCTTGAAACTTAGCAGGATTTGTAGCCTCAGCGGGGGCTACCACCCCTTCAGTTTTCACCCCACTGTGGCTTAACACACATGTAGCGTGAGTTTTGCTTGTCAGCAGATTGAGGTGCAGTTTCCCAGAAACCCATGCACCTATCTCCTTGAAACCAAGCAGAATTCATGCTCTCTGCAGAGGCTACCACTCCTGAAAGTTTAATTTTAATAAGACAAAAAACAGCAAAGTTATAGATATTTCATTGATTCCCCATTGTACCCTATGGCTGAATCTCCAAATCGGCTCCAAATCGGCTCCGAAGCTTTGGAGCCAATACAGCCAAATCGAAGTGGAAAAATGATTCGGAGCTCTGAATCAAATTTCTGGAATCTGAATTGGCTGAATCTGGATCTGAATCGAATAGTTCCTTATTCACACAGGCCAAATTGATAATTATCTACAAGTCATGCTTGACTTTTTTCCTGGGATAGTCCCAAATTCTTTTATTTTTCATTTTTAATTAAAATTCCCCATGAATATTTTTTGTTACATGACCAAAATATAAAAGAAAAATATAAAGAAAAAATCATTTTTGAACATGTTTCTTGGTTAAAATTATTGAGTTTTGAGACTTTTAGTAACAATTTTCAACTTCATATAAAAGTTTATATTACATAATTTTGAAACACCAGAAATTTTCTTGAAAATTGTTCCTCTCTCAAAATGTTCATGTTCTATTGAAAGCAATCGTTAGTCACAATTACATTTCATGGAAACATTTCAACTGCTTCTAGCACTGTCAAACCCTTCAGTTTGTTTTCTATATTCATGGGGTTGGCACAGCCATGTATCATAGAAGATGTACTGGGAACTGTGTAGCTGTCTCATGAAATGGGAAGAGGTAATGGAGTATTCTCTTTGTTATAACATGAGCAAAAGAAGAGAGCAGTAGCTGGGTAATGCACTTTGAATCACATGAGCAATAAAAGGATTCCTCAGTTTTTTTGTGTGATGAAGTTTGGCTTCATTGAAGATTTGCTTTGGCATACATTGTTTTTCATAATATTAATAGTCATGGGTGACTGGTGCCACCTTAGGGGGGGCACATACTCCCCCAGTGACCAGTCAGTGCCTGGGGGGGGGAGGGTGTTTCCCCATAGCTGATCTCACTGACTTGGGGGGGTCCCCCCATGGCTGTTCACAAGGCCAGAGCTTACAGGGGGTACACCAGCACTCTCAGGGGGTACACATGCACCCCTGTGCACTCCCTATACATCACCCCTGTTAATAGGCATAAATTAATTATACTTACATTAACTGTAATCAACTTTTATTATTACATAGTTGCATCATTCCCTTTAACTACTATATACACTGATGTTTAAGCCTTCTGCAAGGCCAAAAGAGAGGACAATTTTTAAATGTCTGCACCTATTGCAATCAAAGTATCAAAATCATCAGATTATGATTTCATCTGTGAGCTAGATGGATCTACGGTCCATCTCTGTATATTATTCTGTATGTGTAGCTCATATTCTCTGCAGAGCGTAGGATGTGCTATTCATACTCCTTGTGATAGCTGCATCAGCTGAACTTCTGACAAGCATTAATGACAAGTTCCAATGTCCATTGAAGCTAGGCAACATTTCTCATATATTTCAATAGGCTTTGGACACTGTATGTATAGGTCATTACTAGGGGTGCACCGATAGAGATTTTGGGGGCCAGTAGCCAATATTTAAGGATGCATATCGGCTGATGCTGATCTGATATTGGATACAGCTGCCTCCAGCCTGTAAGTCCATTGTGGTAAAAAGGGAGGGGGGAGAGAAGGGGCATGGGGGGAAATCAATGCCCCCTGCAGTGAGGGAAGGAGGGGGCGGGGGCAAGGGCATGCACTGCCCAGCCAGGGTGGGGTTGGACGTGGGACAAAGCCCTAGCTTTTGTGGGGGGTGGCTCCCACTGCTGAGAAGACAGGAGGGGTATCTGGCCCCAGATCTCTGCAGGGCAGGCAGGGTGGGATGGAGCCAGGCTGCACAGGACTGTCCTTGGTGTGCCTGGTTTCTGAGCTGGTGCTGGCAGTGCTAGGAGGGGTTGCAGCTACCCTAAATTTCACCACAGCCTGGGTCCCAGTTCCACAGTCACATATCTGCCCAGTAGTGCCCTGGCTTAAACCCTGCCTCCACCCACATGCCAGGAAGAGCTGGGCTGCACCGGGTGGGTGTGTGGCAGTGGCACTGGGACCCAGGCTACAGTGAAATTTAGGGTGACTGCAGCCCCTACCAGCACTGCTGGAACCTGCTCAGAGCCCAGGCCCATCAAAAAGAGCCCTGCGCAGCTCAGCTCCAGCCCGCCCAACCCTCTCTGCCCAGATATGTGGGCAAATCCCCCCTGCCCTCCTGGGGTGTGTGCAGTGGTGAAAGCCAACCTCCCCATGGGCCACAGCTTTGTCCCACACCTCCCCATCCCCCCACTGCCCTGGCTGGACAGCTTCTGCCTCTGTCCCAACCCCTATCCCTGCCTCACCATGGGGGTCATCTACCTGCCCCCTCACACACTTTCCCTCCCTCTTCCCCTTTTACCACAATGGACTGACCAGCTGGAGACAGCTCTCCTTGCTGCCTGCATTCTGTGCTGTGGCTGCGCACAGCACAGGCATTTATTAGCCAAGTTATCAGCCCCATCGGGCCGATATCTGATATAGCAAATTTTCTTTATATCAATAATTATCTGATATCAGACCAATGTATTGTTGCACCTCTCGTCACTATGATATTATTTTTAAGATTCAGAAATATGTGCTAATGTCTATTGAAAGTGATCAAAACTAATGAAATGTTTTAATTTACTGAAAGCTAGGTGGAGATAACAGAATTTGGAACTGAAACCTAATTTGGTTTAGTCTAATGCTTGAGTTTAAAGATAAGTTTATCTTGTGGTCTGGGTTCAGAATGAACATCCCACACATTACAAAAGTCCTACAGCATTAATTATTTTCAAGCAATTTCTAACATATTATGCCCAAATTTCATTAGAAAATGTAACCAAATATGTATTGGTGGAAATAGGTCCCTTCTAATTTTGACCTTAATGTAATACCAATATCATACAGACAGATTGATATCCAACTCTTCAATTAAGTAGAACTACATTAACTTGAGGACAAGGCTTTTGTTTTCCTACTTATCCAAACACAATTTAGCATCTCTGTATTGACATTTAAAAAAATATCTATTCAGACCACTTTAAGTAAGCATGCTTTATCCAAGATATATTCCATGAGTAGCTGGCTATTTCATTGAATACTCTGTCCATTTTAGATCAGACATTTTTTCCTTGACATATTAACTGTCAAAAGAGTTTGGAGAGCCAGTTACCAGGAAAGCTGCATTTGGCTGCTAATAGCAATTGCATAATCATCTTTCAGTTTCCATTGTTCAGTAACTTAATAGAACAAGCGTTAGATTCCAAAGTCAGCTTTTATTACTATTTTTTGTTATATATTGTAAATTGCTATTCAGTTTAAGTACTATTAGGGAGGACTGAAAAATAAATGTTCTAAAGTACTTGCCTGATCACAGTCTGTTCAGTCTATATTTAACCATTGTACAAAATGTGTCAGATCTATAAATGTCAATTTAAGTATTAGCATGACTTTTAATATCTAACTATTTTTAGCATAGTTTGAGAATAAAAAAAATACGTATAACTTAAAGGATTCATATTCTTGTTTCTTCTGTCCTTATCCATTTTTGTCTCGCTAGAAGTAATGCTTCCCAGTGTTACATTAATTTCTACATACCAAAAGAAAATTTTCAAGGGACTGAAGAATTTGAGTTGATTTTTCAGAGACCACAAATTTCATCCAAAGAATCTGGAAGAGACAGAGAGGGTAAAACAAGAAAAAGAAGAAATCATAGCAGTAGCAGTTACAAACAGAAAGAAGTAAGGAAAATAGAAGTAGTGGGAATTGTCCAAAACACATTGCTTACTTTGGTAAAAACAAGAGCACTTATCCTATTTCAGAAGGAAGGGCTCTACAGACATTTTTTTCTAAAGCTTCATTCTGTCTGTTTCCTTTTCCCACTTATTTGTCATCCTTAGTTTCAACCTCACAATTTACTTATGGTCCCATTCCTCTCCATTCTTTCTTGTCTTTCTGCCATTCCGCAGCTACTATACTGCTTCCCTCCACATACTGAAGGCTCTCTCTTACAGAGTTTCTTTTCCCTCCACTCAGCTTGTCCTCTTCCATCTTAAGAGTCCTAGTTGATCTCTCTTATCTTAAAGCATGCATTTTCACAAGCACCATTGTCCATACAGTCCTATCCCTTGCTGGTTAAGTTATTTTTCCCCCTCCAAAAGCAATCCTAGCAGGTAATACATTTGGGTACACACCCCACTGCAAGCCACACATCATTGATGTTAAAAAGTATTCCATTTGACTACTCCCTGCCCCGCATCCCAATAAATTCCTTTCACACATTTCATTTGAACCTGGGTCCTGTTATGTGAATACTAGCCAATTGCCCATCAGGAATGATGGTGGGGGGAGACAGACTGGGGGGGCACTCCGCATGGCTGCTGCCTCCCAGGAGTAGTGGGGGGCAGGGAAGCTTGTTCCGCTGTCCACTCCATCCCCCGCGGCTAGCACCCTATGCTGGCCTCCCCCCCACCGCTCCATCCCCACCATCATAGCAGCAGTCTGCTGCACTGCCACCACTGCCTCCTGTTCAGAACTCTCTTGGAGAAATCTGATTGGTTGTTTCAGTTAGCATGTGAGTGGCTGCTGAGACAACAAATCAGAGTGTGAATAAAGCATTACAGACCGACAGATTAAGGCTTATATGTATATATATCTAGAATCTTTTGTGTAAGAGTCATTGCTACAGGATCAGCTCCTTGCATCAGGAAGAATAAATGGAACCATGCATAAAACAAACCATAAACCATGAGAAAAATTGTCTTTTGGCTCATTGTTGACATGTTAAAATATTTTTAGATGTCATCGCATAAAATGCTGGGATGTGGTGCTACAGTAGTTATCTTGCTAGAACTCTAGAAAAACTGGCACTCCTTAACCGTATTAGTCTAATGGACCGTTTAGGTTGGACATAGTTCTGACACTTTTGACAGAATAATTCCTAGAATCAAATTTCTTATCTGCTTATCAGAATGTGGAAAACAGACAAAAGAATGATATCTGCTAAAAATGCTTCTATTTCAAATGGATTGTGGTTGGCTTACATTAGTTCTTCTCTAATGATCTTGAATAGACTAAGCATATGTAGATGGACTAGGATAAAACTATTTTATTCACTCTGTAATTTTTAAAGAATTGTTTTGCCTATTATTAGGAAAAAAAAGAAACATAAATAGATAAGCATACAATTAGACACCCCCCCCGCAAAAAAACAAGAAAACCCAGACAAGAAAGGTAAACAAGGAAAAGCAATTATTTCCATTTCACAGATAGAGATTTGAAGCTCAAAGAGATGAATGACAAAATAACCTAAGATTTTTTTTACCTAGTTAAACAGATGTGCCCTCTTATCTCTATAGATTGATACTTGTAATATTCAAAATAGAAGATTTAGACTATGAGTAACAGAAAGAGCAATTGATTTTATTTACTTTTGATCTCTATGTTTCAACACATTCTTTTGTGGTTTTGAGTTTGCTTAATTTTGCAATGTCTGGGATTTACTTGAAGATTCAGATTTGTTCAAAAATGGTATGATGATGATGTAACTTAAAGCTATATTGCTGGGTTTTATAAAGCTCCCTATATCAAAGTTCTCTGGCATGAGGGAGGGAGGAGGTGGGGGGCAGGTAGTGCTTTAATTAGAATCGTTGTTGGGAGACACTTTAATTAAATCTGGGAGGGGAGGGAAGTGGGGAACAGAGGCTGGGGAGGGGAGGAGAGAGCAGAAACTGGGAAGGGGAGAGGGGAGCAAGGAGAAGAGTCTGAGAAGGTGTTGAGGAAGGAAGGAGCAGAGGCTATGGACAGAGGAGCAGAGATGGAGGGGAAAGGGGTCCAAGGCTGCATTCAGGGGCAGGCAAGGGGAAGATGTGGCAGGGAGCAGGCACAAGCAGGGGGCAAGTTTCTTAACCTCCCCACACCACTTCTTCTCAATGTCTTCCCCCCTGCAGGAGTGGGAAGGATGAATTAAAGACAAATCTCAAATAATTAGATTCTATAGATGGGAAATCATAACACATTTATATATTTTCCATGTATAGAATATAATTATAGGGTGGGGGTTGCCTTAAATCCTGGGTCATCTTAGATTTGCATAAATATAGTGTTGCGCCTCGGTAACTGGTGTACCCTTGACCTGCAAGCCTGGGTCGGCACGACCGGCTTGGTGCGGAAGGGGTGGATGACCGGACAGGTGGGGACTAGTGGCGAGTAGGAGTCAGGCAGCTTGGAGCGTATTGGTTATATGAAAAGTTTATTGTACTTACACTACCGATGGTTGCAGTGTAGGCAGGAGAGCTGACTTGTTCAGTTACAGTGCATAAAACAGAACAGTCTAAAGGAGCCTGTTGGTTCACAGGGTTCCCAAGCCGAGCCCTTGCTTTCTAACCCGAAGGCTAGGTGCAGCTGCCCGACTTGGTAGTCCCAGAACTGGTCAACAGTTCATACACAGGGGAAAAATCTATAATGCACTTTCGATCAGTAAACTTCTGAGAGCTCTTTGATGAGAAGGATGAATGAACCGGTAGGAAGCGAATATGCCAAAATGAAGGTCGATGGCGGGGAGATGTCTGCAAGTGGCCAATCCGCTGACTGTGTCTCTTTGGTGTGCACAGAGTTCTCCGCCTTTTGGCGGGAGTCTGCTCTTAGTTATAGTCAGCAGTGACCAATCTCTACATGCCAATTGTGAATATTTACTGACTGCCAATTACGTTCCTACATTAGTGACCTAGATACATCATTCATCTGACCTACTTTACTGCCCTCAGCGGGGTCAAAAGGTTAAACATGTGATGTGCACCTGCAATCTTTATCATTACAGTCAACAAGCCTCTAAAACATGGAGAACAGAACTTTTAACAAACTCCAACTGCAATACATCTTTCAGCAAAGAAATAAAGGCCACTAGTGCTAAGGGGTTTTTATGGCTGGCGGCCTTACTAAGTTATTATAGTCTTTGGCTTTGCTGGCATCAGCACTTCAACTGACAGGTTGAATTCAGACATGACATATAGAAGCTGTTGCATTTGTCTTGGGAGAAAGAGTTTTGTTCCAGAATCCTATAGACATACAAGTCCACTGTTCCATTTCCCTCTGAAGTATGTGGGATAAAAAGTGTTATTTTATCTAATTATCTGTAAGATTATTCTGGGTCATTTGATGGACAAGTGGAGTAGGTTGTATGCTCTTACTGGCCACCTACCGGTGGAGGAGCAGCAATGTAGCTTGGAAAGACAATGTGTGTAAATATCAGCTGCACCTGTTTTGACCCAGGTCAAATAAGAGGTCTGTTTTCAACCTTACATACTAATGAGTTACATAATTTCAGGGTTTTTTCAACCATACTCACTAGACTATGAAAATAAACATGTATTTATCCATAAACATGTAACAGAGCTATCACTCATTTAACTGAAATTTGAAAAATTGTTAAAATTTCTGATTGACTTTGAGCCAAATCTTTAGCTTATGGAAAACTACTTTAAAGTTAGAAACTTTAGTCATGTCAGTTCACCATCTGGTACAAATGAGCAGAGTTGTATCAGTTGTTTTGCCCATGTGTATTTGACAATGTTGGTATTTTGCAATCCTCTATCTTTGTGACATCATTATTCATTTAGCCTTTGCACACACGTGAAAGTTCATTGTTATATCTCACTCTAGAACAGGGGTGGCCAACCTGAGGCTCTGGAGCCAGACGTGGCACTTCAGAAATTAATGTGCGTTTCCTTGAATCTTTGCACAAGCACACGGTGACCAGCTTCCCTTTGGAGCATTTGGAAACTGGTCACTGTGTGCTTATGAAAAGATTCAAGGATATGCATATTAACTTCTGAAGAACTGCACATGGCTCCAGAGCTGCAGGATGGCCACCCCTGCTCTAGAGGTTTGAAAGTACCCATACAGCCAAATAGTAATACAATTACTGTGTACAAATAATGCTTGTTGTAACATATTATTTATATCTTTATTTTCTATTACCCATGAATGGATAGATCAATTTGGGAGTTGTCTTTATTAACTGCTCCTATATGTGTTCCATTCCTTGGAAAAAAGTTCCTTTGTTAAAAAAGGAAGAAAAAAATTCAGTGATCAAAATATTTCTAGGTTGGAATTTCTCTTATCTTCCGTGGTTGTTAACTATGTTAATTATATAGTAAAAAGCCACAAAGAATAAGTGCAGTTAAATGATGATAGGTAACCAAAAATAAGTGAACTGCTATTGATTGAGGAAACTTGGTTGGTCTGAAACCATAGCAATAGAAGGTAATTTACGAGAGCAACCAAGATCATTAGGGCTTTTTGCCAAATATTTCTTCAGATACAATCTGATCCCAGCGTTATGGGATAAGAGTTATTTATGAATTAAAACTATAGGAACATAAGATGTAATCATGTCATACAATCCTGTTCAGATATTTATCAAACCAGTCTACCAAGTCATTCAATTTTTCCTGCACATTTTTTTAATACTGATGATGTACTGTACTGATGAGCGCCCCCCAGCTTTTTGTAAACAACATTCATCTTAATTTTGGTTGAAGGGTCATTAATGAGGAAAAAGGGAAAAACCTGGTATGTTTATTCTACATGTTCTAGACACGCTGGGCATGTCTACATGTTGCCCTACAGTGACATAGTAATGTGCTATGTCACTGTATGGCATGCTATGGTGACATAGTGATCAGGTGGGGCTACACATGGGGCTATACTACATCACCATAGTGGTGAACTCTAGGCCTGTGCAAATAGACCTCTGCTTCCCCACCTTCTTCTCAGTTTCTGTTCCCCTGAAAGACTGCCTTCTGAATTTCCGAATCTCTGAATCTTTTTCCAAATCTTTTCCAGACAGATGGGTGGGGTCCAAAATGCAAATAGCTAAGGAAGGTGGCATCTGGTTGTCTGAACCATGGTGGCAGTGACAGGTCATACCTGTAGCAATGGTTCAGCTTTACAACTATTGCCTGGAACAGTTCCTGTCTCCACTGGTTTTCACAAGGACAGCCTGACAGTTCTTGTGATGCCCTGTCTTCAACCCAGCTTATCAGATCCATCAGCTTGTTGTGTGTGTGGTGGGCCATGACTTGCTAGCCTTCAAACCTCATTAGAAACTCCATGAACTTGGGGGCATTGTCAGTCACAAACATTACCTGATCTTGAATGTCACCTCACCTTAAGAGTTCATGAAGCTTAAACATGTGCTGGGTGTGATTTCCAGCTCCTTTCTCACAAACTACTGGCAGAACTGCACATGCTTGGTGTGGTAACACACTACACTGAGCCACAAATTCCACCTTGTGAGCACAGGTTATAGTAGCAGTGGCACAGTGCCATGTGTGCCATGTGAGTCCCTACTTTGACTGGTGACAGAGTCCCTGTATTGGCTCTTATGGTCTGGACAGTGCTTGAAGGAAGACACCAGGCTATACTCACTTGGGAACTACATCACTTACTAAAGACAGAATGTGTGCATTGCAGGTGACATGAATGGTGTTGGGCAGAATTCCTTGGAGCACATGGAGAAAACCTTGCACTTGTACATGCCATTGTCAGACAGGAATGGTGAGATATTGACAAATTCTTCACCATAGCTGACAATTACCTTCACAATGGCTTGAGAGACAATATAAAAATTGACAGATGTGAGGTGGACCGGCTCTGTTTGAAACACAGCCAGGTCCAGGTCTGTCCAGCTCCCTAGTACAAATAAAATGCACAGCATGTAGTTATTTTAAAGATTGGTTACTTTATTGGCTACAATGGAGAAGGATCATACTGTGCCAATGCAGAAGGATCATACTGTGCCAATGCAGACTGTGTGGACTGTACATGTGAAGCAAGAGCTACAGGGAGATAGTCTTGGTGAAGCTTGTTGGCACATTGAAAACTGCCAGCATTTGACACATTTTGGTTCAGCGCATCCTTCACTTTGGGTGATCAGGTTTCTTCAGCAGGATGTTTGCTGCTGCAAAAGCTTCTGCAAGGGAAAATGCCACCTGTCACCTTGTCAAGATGCTATCTGCGGTCCTTTTAAAGGGCAAGGAAACAATCGCTTGTTTTTTGCTCTGAGCTTCAGCCTCTGCAAGAGCCTTTTGCTTCATGCATGCCTCAGACTCTTTCGATCTATACTGGTTTTCCTTGATGCCTCCTGAGTTACATTGCAGGTGGTACAGAACAGTCTGCCTTCATCTGCATGCAAGCTTCCTGCAAAATACTGTTTATATGGTCCAGCACTGAAAAGTATTTGGTTGTCTTGGAGGATTTCTTCTCAGTGGACATGCTGAAGAATCCTCCTCAGTCAGCATGCTGTAGCAGCATGCCTGTGGGTGCTTTAAAAGCCAGCACCAAAATACTCCTGCTTCCCTAACTGACCCTGGACTGGCTCCTGAACTGAACCTATGTCATGTGTCATAGGCTTACTTTCTGATTTGCTCCCTTTCCCCTTCTTTCATCCCTCCCCCATGCTTCAGGACTGCAGGGCTTCCTGCAGATTCTTTTTTATTTTTTTTGCAGCCAGCCTGCTAAAATAATGGAGCCTGCTGTTTTTCACAGAGCCTGTCTGAATTTGTGCTTTCTGTGAAAATCACACAATTACAAATTCAGTAAGTCCCTAGTTATAAATAGATGGGGCTTCCTCCCCCACAATATGCAAGAAAATGAAGTATTTGGCTGTCATTTTTCTCTCCTGCTGCTGTAGCTGTTCGATAACACTCAAACCTTTGTCTGAATGCCTCCTGTTTTCTGCTGTATTGCCAACCTTCTGTGATGAACTGTCCATTTATTTAGGTTATAAATGTGATGGAAGGTTACTTACAGAAGCCCTTGTCCTTCTATGTGCTCCACTTCCTCTGTTTCCAACTTCTGTTTCTGTTTGGAACCCAATTCTTTCAACTCTTTCCCTATTCATCACATCTGCCACCATGTAGTGATCATTGAGTTCAATAAACTTATCTCTAACTAGCTAATGGCTCCCTGATTGGGGGACTATCTCCTAATTCCCAACTCACTGACTTTTCTGTTAGGGACTATCTCTAAATTTTAAGACTTCTTTCACTACAGCAACTTTTCTGTCTTTGAAGGAAAATCAGTATCAGAACTGTTCATTTGGCAAATAATGTAGTTTTTTTCATGGATATCATCATTTCATTAACTTTTCTGCCTAGACTGTTATATCATACCTTACCTTTGGTGGACAGAAAGAGAAAGTTATACATTCCCTAGTAGCATCTATGCATACTTTTAAAGTAGTGTAATAGGATTTGAGTGTTGTATTAATGAAATAAAGGAAGTATTTTGTATATTTTACAAAATGACAAATGATTGTTATGGAAAGAAAATGAGAGCAAATGAGGGAAAAATAACCCACCGTCAGCTGCTTTCACTTAAAGATCCATCTGTTCATGAAAAACATTTTATTCAGAGTCAATGTTGCATATCATGGAACATTCATACTGTTTTGGGACTATTTTCTTCCTTTAATTTGTATTGATCTCCTGTACCACCCATCACTGTGATATGCAATAAGGATATTTCCATGAAACTGTGGGTTAAACGTCATCTTAAAACCTGAGGTTTCTAATGGTACTGCATGAGAAATTAATAAGCAAAAAAAAAGCCCTAAAATCTTTATTTCTTTTGAATGTGTCTATCTGTGTCAGCCATTATCCATTCCCTTACCAAATCTCAGCCCTTTGTCTATAGTCAGATACATTTGGATATGGGCTATCAACTCCTGTTTGCCACGGTCCAATCTTCCTCTTACTCAAGAAAGAATCCTTCGTTTTATTTAATTCCTTCCTTTCCCCTAACTTTGCAATAAGGTGCACAATATTTTTTTCTTTTTAAGTCTATGCAACCCCCTTACTACATCTTCACAGAGTTCAATATACCCATGCTTTCATCTCTCCATGCAGCATTTCAAATGCCTTGCAACTCTCTGGGGCTGTGAACACCTTCTTGATTTGTCACTACTGAGTTTAACAGATACCTATAGTGTTAGTAATCCCAAACAATCAAAATTTATGATTCAGTTTAACCCCCTTCTCAAAGCAGGACCATCCCCAACTAGATCATCCCAGTCAAAGCTCTGTCTAGTCAGTTGCTGAAGACCTCCAAGTATGGAGAATCCACTACCTCCACTACCTTTCTGGGTAACCTGTTCTAGTGTTTAGCTACCCTTCTAGTGAGAATATTCTTCCTAATATCAAATTTAAACTTCCCTTGCTGCAACTTGATGTCGCGAATAACCCGGCAGAGCTGGCAAGCCAAGCTCGGGGTCGCGGTCACGGTGGTATGGCCGGGTGGTGGCTATTGGCACGGACAGGTGCGAGTTGGTGCATTGGAGTCTGAGGCATGAAAGCGTAACAGTTTTAACTAAAGATGATATATTTACTCACGCTTTGAAGCAGAGGCACAAGATTGCTTTCTTCAGTTACAGTTGCAGAAACACAAACGATTAACAACAGAGGGGTCTGTTGGCCCATGAAGTTCAGTCCGAAGACCTAGTCCCAGGACTTGTCAACAGCTCATTAATGGGGAACACAGACAACGAAACGTAAACTGTAACACTGTACACGGTAAGTCGCATGACGCCAGTCCTGTGGGACAACGATGAAAAGCGATGATGTTGGAAGCCGAAGTCAAAACCAGGTGAGTTGAGCCGAGGTTGCAAACAAAGTCTGAAAGGGTGATCCAAAATCGTAGCCGATGGTGAGTCGGAAGCCAGGTAACTTGAGTCGAAGTCGTAATACAACAAGCAACACAAAGTGCCAAGCGAAGGAGGAGATCGATAGGCCCTAAAGCCTGACTGAGAGACAGTCCCTGCAGCAGCAGCCTCTGTTCTCAGCTAACGTGATATCCCCCCAGGGGAGGGGTTCACTGAACTTATAAAGCAGTCCTGTGGCCAATCAGGCTGCTTGACTGAGTGAATTTTCCAGAAGGGTGCTCATTCCAGTTGTTCTCTGAGCATGCCCAGCTGCAAGCTCTCTGAGGCAACTGAGTCTGCGCCAGAGAAAAACTAGGTCAGCCCTGATTGACAGGCCAAGAGGTCGCACAAAGGACACCTGCAAGGCCCGTCGCACAAAGGACACCTGCATGGCGCATGCCTGGCAGCTTCTGTCTTGGCAGCATACTCAGAGCAAATTTCTCTGACACTTGAGACTGCTGCTTCTTCTTCTGTCATCTGCCACCACTGTCTAGCTCCATCCCTACCCCCTTCAGGTAGTTGAAGCCTGCTATTAAATCCACTCTCAGTTTTCTCTTCTGTAGACTAAATAAGCCTTGTTCCCTCAGTCTTTCCTCATAAGTCATGTGCCCCAGCCCCCCACCTTCTTTGTTGCCCTCTGCTGAACTGTCTCCAATTTGTCCACATCCTTTCTGTAGTTTGGTGCCCAAAACTGGACACAGTACTCCAGATGTGACTTTACCAGTGCTGAATAGAGGGGAATAATCATTTCCCTTGACCTAATTGCAACACATCTACCAATGCAGCCCACTATGCCTTTATCATTCTTAGCAACAAGGGTACACTGCTGGCTCATATTCATCTTATTGTTCACTGTAATTCTCAGGGATTTTTCTGCAGAGCTGCTGCCCAGCCAGTTAGCCCCCAGGCTGTATCTGTGTCTCAAATTCTTGTGTCCTAAGTACAGGACTTTGCACCTGTCCTTATTGAACCTCATGAGATTCCTTTTGGCCCAATCCTCTACTTTGTCTAGATCTACCCTCCAGCATATCTACTGCTCCTCCACAGCTTGGTGTCATCTGCAGACTTGCTGAGGGTGCACTCTATGCTATCTTCCAGGACTGACTCCACTTGATACCGGCTGCCAACTAGACATTGAGTTATTGATTACTACTCTCTGAACCCAGTGCTCCAGCTCATTTTCTATCCACCTCATGATCCATTCATCCAGCCAATACTTCCTTAGCTTGCCTGCAAGAATGTTATGGGAGTATCAGAAGCCTTGCTGAAGTCAAGGTATACCACATCCACTGGTTTCCCTGCATCCACAGAGCCAGTTAGGTCATCATAGAAAGCAATTAGGTTGGTCAGGTATGACTTGCCTTTGGTGAATCCATGATGACTGTTTCTAATCACCTTCTTCTCCTTCAAGTACTTCAAGATGGATTCTTTGAGGATCTGCTCCATGATTTTTCCAGGGACTGAGGTAAGGCTGACCCATCTGTAGTTCCCTGAATCCTCCCTTTTCCCTTTCTTAAATACTGGTACTATGTTTGCCCTTTTCCAATCATCCAGGACCTCTACTGATCACCATTACTTTTCAAAGATGATGGCCAGTGGCTCTGTAATCACATCAGCCAACTCCTTCAGCACCCTTGGGTGCATCCCATCTGGCCCCAGGCACTTGTATATGTCCAGATTTTCTAAATTGACCCTAACCTGTTCTTTTGCCACTGTTGGCTCCTCACCTCCTCCCCAAATTGTGCTGTCCAAGTAGCCTGGGAGCTGACATTGCCTGTGAAGACTGAGGCAAAAAAGCCATTAAGATCCTCAGACTTTTCTGCATTCTCTGTCACAAAGTTGCCTCTGCCATTCAATAAGGACCCACACTTTCCCAGATTCTTCTCTTGTTACTGACATACTTTTAGAAACCCTTCTTGTTACTCTTCACATCCCTTGGTAGCTGCAACTCCAATTGCACTTTGGCCTTCCTGACTTCATCCTTTCATTCTCGGGCAATGCTCTTATATTCTTCCCTAGTTATTTGTCCACATTTTCCCTTCTTATAAGCTTCCTTTTTTTTTATTTAGTTTTCTGAAGAGTTCCCTGCTAAGCCAAGCTGGTCTTCTGCCATATTTGCTAGTCTTCCTGTGCATTGGGTTAGTTTGTTCCTGCACACTCATTAAGGCTGCTTTAAGTACAGCCAGCTCTCCTGGACTCCTTTCCCTCTCAGACTGCCTTCTCATGGGATCCTGCCCATGAATTCCCGAAGCCAGTTGAAGTCTGCTTTTCTGGAGTCCAGCGTCTTTACTCTGCTGCTCTCCATCTTTCCTTTTATCAGGGTCCTGAACTCTTATCATCTCATCACTGCTGCTCAGACTGCCATCCACTACTACATTCCCCACCAATTCATCCCTATTTGTTAGCACCAGGTCAAGAAAAGTGCAAACCCTAGTTGGCCACTCAAGCACTTGCACCAGGAAGTTGTCCCCAATACTCTCCAAAAACTTTCTGGACTGCCTGCACACTGTTGTATTGCCCTTCTAGGAGATTTCAGAGTGATTGAAGTTCCCCATGAGAACCAGGGACTATGATCAGGATACTTCTGTTAGCTGTTTGAAGAATGCTTCATCCACCACTTCCTCCTGGTCTATAGCAGACCCACACCATGACGTCACCCTTTTTGCTGTCTTCTCTGACCCTAACTCAGAGACTTTCAACAGGTCTATCTCCAGTTTCATACTGGAGCTCTGAGCAATAGTATAGCTCTTTTACATGAAGTGCAACTCCTCCTCTTCTTTTCCCCTGCCTGTCCTTCCTGAACAGTGTTTGTACCCATCCATGACAGTGTTCCAGTCAAGCCAGCTATCCCACCAAGTCTCTGTTATTCTAATCACATCATAGTTCCATGATTGTGCAAGGGCTTCCAGTTCTTCCTGCTCATTGCTCAGGCTCTGTGCATTTGTATGCAGGCACCCAAGGTAACTAGTCGATTGCCCTGATTTCTCAGGAAGTATGAGAACACCTCCCGTCTCCCCCTCCTGCTTGTTCTAATTCTAGGTCTCCTGCTTCCCCACTTACCTCATGGCTTTGGTTACCATCCCCCAGTGAATCTAGTTTAAAGCCCTCCTAAATAGGTTAGTAAGCCTGTCTATGAAGATGCCCTTCCCTCTCTTTGTCAGGTGCATCCGATCTCTTCCAAGCAATCCTTGTTTTTGGAACAAGATCCCACGGTCATAGAAGCCAACTCCCTGCTGGTGACACCACCTGTGCAGCCAGGTGTTGATCCGGATGATGCACCTGCTCCTGCCCAGGCCCTTTCCCTTGACCGGAAGGATGCATGAGAACACAACCTGAGCCCCTCACCCTTTCACCCAGAGCCTGTAGTCACTTTTGATACACTTGGTCTCCCCTGGCAGTATCATTGGTGCCCCTTGGATGAGAAGCATGAGGTTGTAGTCAGAAGGCTGGATAAGCTGCGGTAGTCCATCCATGATATCTTGGATCTGGGCTCTGGGAAAGCAGCAAACTTCGCAAGACAATAGGTCAGGTCGGCAGATGGCTCCCTCCATCCCCAACAGAAGGGAGTCTCCAGCCACCACCACCTGTCATAGGATGGGGTCCTTAAGGATGGCCGTGTTTTCCTAAGGCCCCTTGACCATGCCAATTTGGCCTGATGGTTACCCTCAGTTCTTGGCCACCACGTCTTTGATGAAAAATATTAAAATAGGCTGCCTTTAAGTCCTCTTGGACACAGTTTGATGGACTTACTGAACCCCATAGGTTCCCGGACCCCTTGTGGGCCTTGTTCCACAATGGGTGTTTTGGGGCACCCTAGCCTTATGGGCTATATGCGTGACTCCAACTGCCCCTTTACCATGCCCCAAGCCTTGCAGATGGTACTGGTGTTGTCTTGCCTCGTCCTCGTTATAATTCAGCCCCTTGTCCTCACTGGGTTCTCAGCAGGCCCATCTCTGCACCCTTACTGGTGCCCCTTGTCCTCACTGGGCTCTCTGCAGCCCCATTTCTGCGCCCTCACTGGTGCCCCTTGTCCTCACTGGGCTCTCTGCAGCCCTGCCTCTTTGTCCTCACTGATGCCCTTTGTCCTCACTGGGCTCTCCGCAGCCCTGCCTCTGTGCCTTCACTGGTGCTGGGGTCTGTGCACCCCAAAATGCCGCATCCTCTCTGGTGCCAGGGTCTGTGTCCCCACCAAATGCCGCACCTTCTCTGTTGCTGGGGTCTCTGCACCCCAAATGCTGCATAATCTCTGGCGCCGGGGTCTCCGCTCTGTAGTGGGCCCCCAATGAGGCCTCCTCCTTCCCCAAATAGCCTCACCCAAACCACCAGTCTTATAAAACTACAAACACAACATAAGCCCCTGGGCTATAACTTAACACAGGCTACCACAGGTGCGCTCTGCCCCTTTACCATTACCCAGAGCAGAGGTTAGTCAGGCTTCTTTCCCTTCTTATTCTAAGAGGGCTCCTTCCCTCTTAGCCACTGGCAGAGAACTGCCTCCCTTAGTTTCAGCCTGGGATTTATATGGGCCCAAGGCTCTGCCCCTTCCTGCCAGCTGGCCAGATATAGGAGCTGACTAATTTCTGCCTTAGCCGGTTGCCATGGCAACCTGCACGTGGGCTCCTACCTGGCTCTTTGGGCTCTCCTCAGGCAGTTCCTGCTCTTCTAGGAGCAGGAAACCTTAGTGCCCTGCAACACCACCCATAACTTTTTTTTGGTGAGGTTCATCTTGATCCTTCCCACCTTGCTGAGGCCTGGCTTGTCTTTCTCCACCAATGGAACATGCTTCTACTTCTCTGTGGGTAAGGCTACATATCTGTTCTTCAGATGAACCACTGCAAGTGGAAGTGAAGATCTCTGCTTGCTGCCAGAAGCCACAAGCCTCCGGCTTCCACTCTCTTGGGTATCTATGACCTCTCACTTTTCTAGCGCTGCCTCTGGCATTTCTTTCTCCACAGTTCTGGAGGTTTCCTCCAGCATCAGATTGATAAACTCCTCAAGGCAGAGGATGCTTCGGAGCCTCACCTCCTCCTCCTGTATTTCTTTTGCCTGTTACATGAAAGACACCAGGAGGAAAATTAGAGATGAAATAATAAAATGCAGTGCCTCTTAGCAGAATTGTCTCAAAATTACTGTTTTTCATTCTGTAATGAGATGTTTGTCAACTGCTATTTTCTGTTTATAATGCTCTCTTGTCCCTAAAGATTCTGATTAAAGATAAGATTGTCCCTTCTTCTAACATATTTTTCCCTTTTTGGATAAAAGATTTTCCTTTGTCTACATTCTCCTTTTGTGGCATATTTTATTAAATTAATAGCTGAAATGTTACTGACCACAACTTTTTTTCGTAACTAGGAAAATAAAAAAGATGATCTTTTTCATGCTTGAATTTGTGGGCACTCATTTTTGGCACCTAAGCTTGCTGAGCAGCAGCTGAAAAGATATGTGTGTCTTTGACATGGGGAGAACCTCTCTCATTATTTTAACTGATAAAAAATAGAATTAAACTGTTTTTGCAATATATATATATTTTAAATATTTAAGTCTGACAAGCCATGTGTCTTTCTTCTTTATCATTCTACCTCTGCTTCTCTTTCCTGTTGCTTCTCCCACTAAGTTGGAATTACTTAGTTTTTCCAGAAAAGGACAGTCAGGGTGTTACAACAAACTTCCCTCATGTCCTCCCTAATCCACTACTAGTTTGAGGAACTCCTGCTGCTTTTCCCTGGCTCCAAAGGCTATAACTGTAAAACCACAGGAACCAGAAATTGTTGAAGTTTCCAAAGGCAAGTGACTGCTATTCTAATAAAGTATTGAGTGCCTGCTTTTTGTAAGAGAAAGATGAGGCCTAATTTATTTTATTCTGGCTTGGACTCCATCAAGGTTCACTGAATGTAGAGCATCCAAGTATGCATATGAAGTTGGCTTCAGTGGCAATCTATATAGATTTTTTGTTGTCCAGCACATTCAGAAGTGTAAGGGCATTTTGGACTAAAGCTGTCAAATATAGTGTACATATATGGAGCCAAAGGGTAGAAGCTCTCAGACCTTCAGTAGCCTTATAAATGTTGTCCACATTCACTATTAGCCCCAGCTTTTGTCTCAGGAAAAAAGTGTGAAAGAATAATTTAAATTTATATTAGAATTAAATGGGCTAATTTGCGTCCCTTCAAGTAAAGGGGCTGTACCCAGAATTTTTCTTCTGGGATCACTGTAACATGGTCATCTCACTGTTCCATGGAGGTCATAGGTGTTGTACCCCTCAAAGAGTTTCACCTACTTGAACCTATAAGAGTCTGCATTACAGTATGTTGCATGATAACCAACAGTTTCAGAATAAAACTTTTGCTTAGATTTTTCTGTACATGCTTCTTAATAGCCAGTAAGTTTCTTTGGTTTGTGGTTGGGGCACCAAGTGCAATGCATGGCTGAAGTATTCAACAAATTGTTGCAAAACCCCCAGATTTTTCTTTTTTTTTTACTCAAAAATACAATCCCTCCCCTTCCCCAACCATTTATGACTCTTTCTCTGCCCCCTCTCTCCCTTACAAGTAGTTAGAGGTAGTCATAGATAAGCTAAGTTCTTGTATGCCATTATTGTAACAAGCCCCTTTTTATATTGTAAATAGTGTTCTGTTATTTTGGTATTGATTGTTACTGTTTGCGACCACTTAACTGCATCCTGATCTCCCAGCTTTCTGCCCCTCCTTTCAGCCCCAATCTCCCAGCTTTCTGCCTCTCAGTTTCCAGCCCTGATCTCCCAGCTTTCAGCCGCAATCTCCCAGCCTTCTGCCTCTCCATTTCCAGCCTCAATCTCTCAGCTTTCTGACCCTCATTTCAGCCCCAGTCTCCCAACTTTCTGCCTCTCTGTTTCTAGCCCTGATCTCCCAACTTTCAGCTCTGATCTCCCAGCTTTCTGCCTGCTTCCTGCTGTCTCGTCCTTGCCACCAGGGTTTTTCCCTCACTTCCACCCCAGCACCAAGTGACCCTGAGTAACCCCAGAACACCTTGACCCAGTGTAACCCTGGGCCTGCAAAGTGACCTCAAGTAACCCTGGGGCAACTTGACCCAAAGGAACCCCAAAGACACCTTGACCTCAAGTCACCCTGAGTACCGAGTTAGCCTAAACACCCCCTAGCCACAGAAATGCATGTCTGTGTGTTTGTGTATGTGAACTCATAGTGCTGCATGTGTAGTGTGTGTATAATTTTGTATCATGCTCTCCTGTCTAACAGCACAATATTGAGATCTTGAGTGTTGATCTGGCACTTGTCAAGTCAACAAAGTGAAACCTTGGTGAGATGATCTCCATATCTGAGATCATCCAGGACACAGTTAGGATGTTCACTAAAGGATAATGACCAACAAAATGTTTTCAATCCTGCAGTTTCACACAAAATGTATTAGTATATGTAATCCCACTTCATACAGGCATGAATTATTAGGGAGTCAGCATGAGATAAGAGCCAAAGAAAATAAAGACCTTTCTCCCTCTGTCATTTGGTCCCACTGCATGTGTCTTGATTTAGTAGAGCTCTACTTCTTTTCCTTTGTTTACAGAAGCCAGAGAAGATGGGTCATGGAAATCATCATAGTAACAGATTAGAGGTTTTCAAGTAGATTTAGCAATTCATTGTTTTTGGCTCTCCCTAATATGTCTTGTCTAATCATAAGCACAGCCAGTGACCAAGAAAGAATCCCTGCTTTTTTTTCTCCTGGTCAAAATCTTGCTTTTATGTTTTTCTTCTAGTCCATTAAAGCCTACATTTTTGCTAATATTAAACATTTAGATTGATAAACTGAGCAGATTGGTGATTCAGCTGTAGGATATGGATTGTTGGAACTAAACTTAACACTTCCTTTTCAATAATGATATTCAGTCTCCCAGAACAAAGCATAATACAAACACTCAGCAAAACAACTCTTTCTTTTTAATCTCTCTTGCTTCCCTGCTCCTGTGAATTCTCCAGAAACCACGATAATGAAATCATAAGAGAGGAGAATCAATAAGCACCTTATTTAAGTCTGAACATTACAATCACTACCACCCGTCCTGAAATGCTGGCAAAGGAAACTCATCTTCTTTGGTTTAATTTACTTTGTTTATTTTTGCTGATTTGCTTAGTGCTTTTTGCTAATTTGTTTTAATTTTCTCTTCACATCAGTTTCTTTCACTCATGTTAAATAGCCCTATTCTTGGTGTCAAAAATATCCTTTTGATGCAAGTCATTTTGAAATGAAAAATATCCTATAATGTCAAGTTGTTTGTCAATCAACATTGCTTTCATATTTAGATTTCAAAATTTACAAGACTTTATTATTTCAGAGTTAATTGTGGGTTCACTTGGACTCATGTAGCAGGGTACAACTCTTAAGTACCACAAAAATTGTACTATGTGGTTGACATATTGCATTTGTGTTTGTTTATTTTAATGAATCATAAAAAATTAGGGTTGGAAGGGACCTAAAGTCATCTCAACGAGGACCCCCATTATGTCTAGGCTTTGTCTACTTGCGTCTTAAAAGCCTCTAAGGCTGGAGATTCCACAACCTCTCTTACTAGCCTCCTGCATTGCTTTACTACCCTCCTAGTGTGAAAGTTTTTCCTAATATATAACCTAAATTTCCCTTGCTGCAACTTCAAACTGCTTCTTGTTCTGTTATTTGCCACCACTGAGTGCTTGTACACATGGTGGGCGTTTAGTCCTTAGGGTTTTATTCTATGTCTCCTACATTGAAACAATGGATTTTTAATTAAAACCCACTGTTTCAATTTAGGCGCTTTCATCACTGTTATGGCAAAGGGGCCTATTCCTTTTTATTTTCTCCACTGGAGTCTGCCCACAGCCAGGGGGCAAGCTGCCAGTGGGCTGATCGGCCCCTGAGCTGCAGGGGACCCAGTTCTTCCCCTGCAGTGGTGTTGCCCCCTGAGGCCACCTGAGTGTGCTGCTAGCAGGCTGGGTGTTTCCTCAGCTCAGAAGCAGCACCCAGCTGGATCCAGCTTTCCTTGTACCTGCTGGAGCTTGCACTGTCCCTGCTGCCTCCCTGCCATATGGCACCACTCAGGAATGGTCTAGCTTGCCTGTGAAACAGTGGGGAAAAGCAGAAGGAGGGTGGCTAGGTCAGCTGGCAGCTGGAGAAGGTGGTAGGGATGGTGCATAGGGTGCTGGAAACCCACTGTGCCTGAGCTTCCCTGAGCCTGCCTGGGCTTCCAGTGCCCCATGCACCATTCCTGCTGCCTTCTCTGACTACCAGCACAGTCAGCCACCCTCCTGCCACCTTTCTGCACTGCCCCAGGGGCAAGCCAGCCTGTTCCCGGGTTGTCCCAGGTGGTGGGAAGGAGGTGGGGATAGTGCATGGGGCTCCAGGAAGAGTTGGATCCAGCTGGGTGTTGCCTCTGAGCTGGGGCAGCACCTGGTGCACTAGCAACCTGCTTGGACAGCCCTGGGGGCTGCTGCCACCATGGAGGGAAGGACTGGACTCCCCTGAAGTTTAGGAGCTGCTTGGCCCATTGGCAGCTCACCCCCTTGCTGCAGAAGAGGTGGGCGAGCTCCACAAAAATAAAAAAGGATCAGGCTCCTCGCTGCTTTTGACTATAGCAGGCTCCTGCAGCTGCCAGGTGCTTGCTGAAAGAAGCAGTGAGGGGCATGATCCTACACAAAGGAAATTTTTATCATGTGTATATGGTGCTGATTGCCATGTGTACAAATGCCCACCTAGAACAGTCTAATACCATCTTATTCATAACTACTGTTCAGGTAACTGAAGGCTGTTATTAAATCCCCCCTCAGTCTTCTCTTCTCCAGATCCTAGTTCCCTCAGCCTCTCCTCATAAAGGTCATGTTCTTCAGCTCCTTAACCCTTTTTGTTGCCCTCCACCAGTAATTAATAGACAATTTTTTGACAAAAGGTAAGAATCTGTGTGGGCGATTGGGTGATATCTTTTGACAAGTATTTTTTACAAGTGTTTTTAAAAGAATATTTGTTCTGGATGAATTAATTTGCATAATAAAAAGTGTAGAAGGGGTTTTATCTCTATTAATTTTTCTCCACAGCAGTTTGAATATGTGAATTTATAACTTGAAAGCTGGGGCCAAATTCAAATTTATCTATAGTGTACTAACCTAAGAACTGCGACACTTAGACCAAAGGACCTTCTAGTCCAGTATCCTGTCCCTAACAGTGGTAAGTGGTGGATATTTTAGAGACAAGACTATAAAAAACAGGACAGCATGATCTATTCCCTTTCACACTCTCTCAGTAACCATCAGTCATAAGTTTAGGGATGTCATGAGGTGAGGTTATATCCTTAATTGTTGTGTTCAATAGCTCCTGAAGGACCTGTCCTCTATACATCTGTTTAATCTCTTTTTGAACCTAGTTATACTATTGTGGGAAAAAAGTTGTGGGAATGAATTCCACATGTTACTATGCATTGTTTTAAAAGTGCTTCCTTTTAGTTGTTTTGAACCTGATGCCTGATCATTTCATTTCAATTCCTTGTTCTTGTATTATGAAGGATATACAATTCCATTGACTTCAGCTGATACGTATGTTTATACAAAGAATGTGATCTAATAAAATCATAAGCCAGTTCTCGCCCACATTGAAGTTCTGTGAAAGGACTGTCTGATTTCCATAGGACTAGATTCCACAATTAGAAATCAAGGGTCAGATTCTCCAGGTTGTTAATTTCCTTCACACATGTGAGCTCAGTTACAGAGTCTGCATCAGCTGTGGAAGTTGCATTAAGCTTTATGCTACACTAACGTCTCCCAGAAAGCTGGTAAGTATCAAAGGACTGGGAGAATTTTGGTACTAGGATTTCATACTAGTCTATCATACGTAATTCTTCTAGCTAGCAGAGAATCAGATACTGGCCTTAGTTACAGAGGCATAATTCTATAGTAGCTAAATTCAATGGTCTCAAAATAGTAATTTCAATGAAAAGGAGTGAAGTTACTCTTTAAAAAACAAAAAGCAACTATGTTGTTCCTACCTAGCAACCTGAGGGAGGCATCCTGGGAGATTTGCTATTAACAAACAATGAGAGGATAATGTTTGCCACTGATTTCAGTAGGATCAGAGTTTCACTGCTGGAGTGGAATGTATTTGTTATGCACTGAAATTCACCAGAGAAGGCAGATAATTCCCTGAAAGACAGATGCACTCTGTTTTTTATTGTGCAAGAATATCAGAATACCTGGCTCATGGTTCACATGGCCGGCTTTCTCAATGAAAAATAAATCATTTTATGTTATCTTCTATACCTTCCTACAGGGTCTCTCCATGCTCTGCATTATATTGAGTATTTAAGCTGTGGAACTAGGTACAGACTAGGAATACTTTTATTGGTATAAGTGATCAGAAACTGATCTATACCTGCAACAGAACAGAAGTTCAGCACACAAAACTGGTCTGTACTCATATGTAACAAGACTGAGCCCCAGGGCAGTCATGACACCCCACAGTGTCTAAAACTCCTGCCTTGCTCAGGTTCCTCAGGAATTTTTCTTCTCCCACCTGCCATGCCTTGATGTAGTTATTGGGTTTTGAAAAGTGAGGAGCCTAAGGGTCCTAGAGCAAGTGCTAGTCCTTCCTGCCAGTGGAGCCCTCTTGGACCGTGATAGTTTCACTCCAGACCTCAAACTCAGTGGGCCCTCCTGGTTTATTTGTGCCCCCAGGGCACCTATTGCTTTATGGGCTATTCATGGCCTCCAACCTCCTTTACAGCCATGCCCATACTTCACAGATGTTACCGGTTATCTGACAGATGGGGCACTTTCCCCCATAGCCAATATCAAGCCACCTCAGGCCTCTACCCACTTGTTAGAGCCTTGGCCTTCTTAGCCACCTCCCATTTTCTCTCACTGGTGCCCTTAGCCTAAGCTCACTGTACTGGACCCGGCTTCTGGACTGCAGCCCTAGTCTCACCATTTTGCACCCTGGTTTCTCTGTCTCAGACTCCACCCCTCTTGGCCCCCTAGCCCTGGTTTTGTGCTTCTTAGGCTACAGCCTTAGCCCTCCCAGCTTTAGGCTTTCTCCAGTTTGCCCTCTCAGGATGTGGGCCCCTGGCCCTGGTTCCATATTCTTGGGCTTTGGCCCTTAGCTCTCCCAGCTTCAGGATTCTTCTAACTCCAGGCTTTTGCCCTTTAGGCTGCAACCTGCCCATGTAATGGTCCCAGCAGGCTGAAAACACTATAGGCCCCTCTGGCACTATGTGACCTCCTTCCTCTCCTGCTGGTCACTTTCAATCCCCATAAAAACATAAGGACAGTGGCTATAACTAAAATTCTCAGCCTATTGGCTATATAGCACCCCGGGTCCTAGTTCCCTACAATCCCTTAGCTCCTTACTTGCAGTTCCCAGGTCTGGCAGGATCTCAGTCACCCAGCTACAGACACCTCACATCAGAGCTCTTCTTTCTGCAACTGCTGCTCTAACTAGTTTATCACTGCCCTGGTTACCTGCATCAGGGATCTAACCTACTTCACTACTGCAGAGCAGCTAGCTCTGCAATAGGCACTCATAGCTTCTGGTTTCCCCCCTGGCTGTCTATTCCCCTATAACCAGTTCATCAAGTGCAGTGTTTTCCCCACCTGGGGAACTTCCCTGCTGCTGCTTCTCTCTTTTAAGTAACAGAGGCATCTGGCTCGCATCTGGCTCCCTGTTACACCATAACAAAACAGAAGTTTGGCACATAGACTGGCTTAAAAATGGTGGAACCCAGTGTAAGATTCCCCCCCTGCCCCTGCCCCCTACCAAGGACAAATGAGTGTTTTCTTTGCTAACAATCTAAATTATACCATTTGCAGAAAACCACATAACTTGGATTGATTTTGCCTTGGGCTTTTTGAATATCTGTACCTAGTCTTGGAGTATCCACAGCTTTGCTGTAAAGCAGAAATACACTGAGGTAAGCTTTTCCATTATACAGAAGCTTCCATGAGATTACACATTTAAGTTTGCAAGTGCTAATTGTAGGGGATATTAATGTTGAGCGTATAATGAGGTAATAATCAATGGCATATTAAGGGTTAATACCCTCTCTAATATTCGATGCTCAGACTTGCCACTAGAGGGCTAGTGAGTGGGGTGTGCCTGAGCCCAGATGCATGAGCTCTCCTTGCTCTGGGTGGGAGGGGGAGGGGGAGCAGCATGCCTAGAGGCACAGCAGCATGGAGCAGTGTAGAGGTGGAAAAAATATGGATGTAGAACAGGCTGCAAGTGGGGTCATCCAGCAGATGGAGGAGGGGCTGGCACAGGTATGGTGTAGTGGGGGCTGCTAGGGCTGATGAGGAGGCTTCCCATGGTTCCTTCCTGGTGGGGCGAGGGGTTACATTCTGGCATCCTGAATGCCTGGTAATCCACACTACTGGTTGGTTGCATGCCAGCCAGCCATTCCAGTCAGAAGCCCCACTCTGCCACCTCTGGGGAAGATGGGGAGGTTCCTGGGGGGGGAGGGGGAGTGGCATAGGAGGTGATAAAGATGAGGCTGGTGACCTGACTGAGGCTGGTGACCTGACTGAGACCCTTCACCGCTTGCTGGATGATTCCTCCTCTACCTGCCCCCTCAGGCAATGGGGCTTAAGTTTTGGCTGTGGCCAGCAACACCTTTTCTCCAGTGATCTTCTCAGCTGTTTATTCATGTTTAAAGGGACAGTGTTTCCCCTTTTATCAGATGGATGGCTGAAGTTTTTCAGGGTTGGGTGGGGGGGGCATTGAAGGTTGTGGAGGAGGTGGTGGTCACTGAGGAGCCTCCCAGACCTCCGTGGTTCCTTCCTGGGGCTCTCCAGATATCATAGAGTTCAGAAAGGTGGAAACCTTGTCCTTGGAGTGGGGGAGTAGGAAAGGCTGGGACTGGGGCAGAAGACTCCAAATTCATCATTTTGCATCAGTGGTTCAGAAGTTGACTTGAAACTAGATAGTTAACACCAATCATTGATAATCCTCTACTGAAGTGGCAAAACTTTAAGATGCCTAAAGGCCACTGAGCACTAGTTAATGAGCCTGAACATGCAATCTTTAGGATTTAAGTTCTCTTAACAAGAATTAATTGTAGCATGCAATCTTACCCTTACTATACTGCAAATTTTACTTAAAGCTATTGGATGGTATTTGCAATTTGTTCTACAACAGGAATTTGCAAATAATGTGTAAAGCTTTCCAACCAGGAGACACTTAGAGCAGTACATAAAAATGTTCCATTTAGAACTTCAGATATATTGATTTCCTTTTGGTTATACCCAGAACTTTCATTTTTCCATTACATTGCTTATAACATCATCCGTTTTTCAAAAATGTTAATAACCCTACAGGCAAGTATTTTCATGAGTGGTATCTTTTATTGCAAGCATCCAAAAGCTAGACTACGCCCAGCCATGCAGTCGGTCCAATAAAAGATATTACCCACAAAAAATCCTAATCCCTCGATCCTTCCTGAATCATCAGGGCTACAACTGCAACACTATTAATAACCCTACAAAACATTCCAAGTTGCAAGTTGTTTCTAATAAATCTCTTCTGGGGCTCTTGAGACAAAGTAGTTAATCAGAATTCCAGCACAGCTGATATCCATCCATTCAACAGTTATAGCTGATTTTACAGAACTTGGACTTGATTCTGATCTTGCTAATGCCAGTGTAAATTCAGACAGGTTTCAACCAGTATCACTGAGATAAGAATCAGCTCCTGGGAATTTAAAATAAATGAATCATTTTACTATAAAAGTAATCTGATATTTTTAAAGTACAGCTCTCACAGTTCATGTCCTTTTAATGTTTTCTCATTAAAGCTTTGGAGAATTATGTCTTTATTGTTGATTAAGTAGGCACAGTTACTTAGATAAAAATAAAGAAACAATATAAAAAAGATGTATTGCTTGCAGTCAAATCTGAGGTAGCAAAAGTATGTCCTGGATTTATAGATTAAATGCAAACAATTTCTAGAGCATATGTTTTTGAGGTGTGCTTCTATTTGTACACAGCTGGCCACAAAGACACTGATGTTATTTTAACTCAGGAGAATACATTTAAAATGTGCAATGTGGCATGATTAAATATAAAATTGCAAGATCAAACACAAATTTTAAAAGTTGAGTCTAAGAATGTAGTCTAGTAGGAACAAAGGAAAGGTATTCCCCCTACCCAGTTACAAGTTTTGGTGTAAAATGAAAAAAAAAAGTCCTGGGAAAATTTCTGTGGGCACAGACAGATGTGACAATTTTTGCTTGATCTGGCCCCAGAATGTGGTCTACAGCTATGACCAAGCAAAAGTACACTGCTTTAAAAGAGCCTGATCCTATAATAATATCAACCCTCATTGCATGAGGGTTCAGATGAAGGTGGTACAAAGCAGAGAGCCTTCATTAATTTCTGTCTGTGTGCACTGGAAGCAGTGCTCAGATGAGAGCCCAGCTCTGCTCCCCACACTGTTTTCAGAAAGAGAGCGGGGAAAGGGCATGGAAGGAGCACATTTTGGTGATTGCCCAGATGGCACTGGAGGGTAGAGCAGATAGATTGCCCTCCCAAGGTGGGGGGCTCCACTCCACCCACCTCACCATGCCAGCACAGCAGAGCAAACTCCCTCCTCTTCCTCCTCCTGCCTCCCACCCAGACACAGCACTGAAGCTGTGAGAGGTGCAGGGTGGAGCTAGGGGAGAGAAGCTGCAGAGAAGCAGCCTCTCTTCAGAGTCAATCCTCCACCCTCCTGACCCAACAGATAGATGTTGGCTCAGGAGGATTTGTTTAACTCATGGCGCTTTCTGTTAAGTGAGTTAGACTGGGACGCTGCATTTCTGTCTACACAGTGTGTTAACAATTTAACATTAACCCTTGCTCTTAGAACCAGTAAGAAGACTTTGTAGCATATGCTTAAACTGAAGCATAAATTTATCAGCAAACTTTGTAAGCAAACTTACAAACCATGAAAGCACAAATATTCCACAAGTATAATATCCATGCATACAGGTGTGCCATGTGCTTTCTATACAAGCTACAAAACAAAGGCGTAAGATAAATTCCAGCACCTGCATGTAACACTTAATGTGAAGGAGGGAATGAATGTACAGTATATGTGCATTTGTGCAGTTTTTGCTGCATTTGTGAAATTCCTTTATACCGCAAGAAGTGACAAACAAACGAAAAATCTAGAATACAAAGTCCAAGAATTTAAAACATTTAGAAATAAAAAATGATCCTACAATATACCTCGCACAAATCTTACCACATTTGCAAAAAAGGAATAAAGGCCTGTGTGCAATAACACATCTTAATTTTTTTGTACAGAAAAGGTTTGTCTTCTCACAGGAAATGGAAAATTAGTTCTACTGTGGTTTCTTCGTGATATAAACTGTAATACCCATTCACTGAGACCACATACATATTGCTCTTAGGATGGTGAAACTTGTGATTATAAAGATGACATATTAATATGTTTTCCTGCTTAGGTCACAAGTGGAAATGACTTGAATGATCTCATCTTGGTTCTGCATGGACATTTATCTACATCAAAAAACCACCCCACAATCTGGTACATTTTGGGGAAAAAAACCGCAAAAATGAAGGCCAAGATTTAAACAGCAGAGTTGCATTACATTATTTTGATGGAGCTTTGTGAAGAAAACATATCATATTAACCACAATATTTCAATTCAAAGAAAGAAAGGGACATGCTAAAATAAATGTGCGTTATTTTTCTGCTTTTTTTGTTACATATCATTATATATAATTTAAATACCATCCCTTAGCTAGTATAAATTGGTATAGATATATTTACTGAACTGGTTTTGGTTAGAATAGCTCGATTGACTCAAATAAACTCAATAGGACAAAGTCATGCACCCAACTCCTAGCCTGACAGGGTCAGGTTCTCTACAGGGCTATAAATAAAAGCTTCCTTTATTTATACAACTATCTGCAGAGGCAATGTGGTAGGATCTGTGCAATAGAGTATTCCTTGACCTCATTCCCTTAAACCCCTGGCTTTATAGAGGATGGAGCTTGTATAGAATAGCACTGCTTATGGGGAGCAGTAGTGAACCTAGGAATTATCTGTGCTGCTTAGGCACACTGAGTTCTTTGCTCACCAGCTGGTCAGCAAAATCCCCTGCCAAAGCTCAATGTTTTCTTCAATGGAAGCTCAGCAGCTAACTGGGGGCAGGGTTTGGCAGTGCCTGCTTTCATGTGGCTCTGGAGCCCAAGGAACGAACACTTCTGCTTTTGTCCTTCATCTCCCTCACCTTTTGAACTGAATTCGTAAGGATGGGAAAGGAGGGGATGAGAGGAGATGGCTGAGCTCAGCCTCCAGGCTCAAGAGTCATGCAAAAGCAAGGGTTCAGACCAAATCCTGTGCTGAGGGATCACTTGCAGCACAACCCATGATGAGAAGGAAGGCTGGCCTTCCTAGCATCCAGCCCTAACTGTACAAAGTAACTGCACTAGAGGATAGAAAACCCAGAGATGAGGTAAAGATTTTTCACTGTCTTCTATTGAAGTTGATGTTTTTCCAATATAAAACATCTGTCTTATGATTATTTTCCCAATATTGTAAGCAAGCCAAATTCTGCCCTTGGATATGTGTACAGACTTTTGTAGATGTGCTAAATGGTGCGTGTATATTTTGTGTGTATATCTTGGGGGCAGAATTTGGACCCCAGACTAGTTGTTTCATCGCAACTCAAAAATTGTGGGAGAAGTACAATTAATATCAAAGCAAATGCTTTATTGGCATGTGTCTATGCAAAGTAGCATCATTTTACAGTAGCAATCATGTACTGTCTGGGCACATCTACACAAGACACATTAATGTGCATTAGCTTAGTTTACTGTGTAGTATGGGCATGCATGTACATGTGTGGGACCTTACTGTGCAGTAAACTAGGCTAATCATGACTAAATTTGATACCTACAAATGCATGTATCAAATTTAGTTGTGATTAAAGTGCAGCAGCACATATTTAGAAGTGATCTGGTACTAAGTTTAGTGCTGGGTCTGCCGTACCACCAGTCTAAGCCTAGCTTAGATCAGTCTAAGCCTAGCTCCATGGCCCCTGATGGGGAGCTTCTCCTGCCCTGGGTCTGGGCTGCCACTGTAGCAGCCCCTAGCTGTAAGCCATAAAAAGCCAGAAGCCATTTTGTTCCCTGAGACACACTGCACAGGAGCCTGGACAAGCCTCTTCTCTGCACAGGAGCACTGCAGGCCCTATGTGCTCCCCAGGACAGGGTCAAGGCAGCTTTTGCCTATGTTGGTTCCTAGCCAGAGCTGCTGCTTGTCTACAGGTGAGTGTTGTAAAGGGCTGCAGTCTCCTGCACTCCATGCCCAATCCCAAGATCTCCACAGGGCTGCTGGAGCACCTGCTCACTCTTGCTGCTCACCCCCAGCAGTCTGTAACATCATTGGAGGTCCTGTGGCACATTGCCTCTTCCATGTGGCCCTGAGTCCCTGGCTGTGCCCCTGTGCTGAGCACTGCTGGCCTCTGTTCAGGGCCAGCTATATAGGGACAGTCATGAGGGGGGAGGGGGGCCCAGAGAGCTGGCATGGGATGCACCACCAGCATGTCCTCCACATCCTCCCTGTTGAGGCCCAGCCACACCTGCATGCTCACATCTGAGCCTTCCACCTGGGGCCCCAACTGGAGCCAAGGGGAGACTGGAGACCTCGTGGTACTCTGGGGTGATGCGGAGGTCCAGATGTAGTTAATGTGGGGCAGGCACTTGAATACCCACATTTATGATGCCCTGTTGGTTAGCATGTGGGAGTGAGGACACTCCCAGTTGGCATGTCAGTTCTACATAAAGATCAAATCCTTGTGGGCACAGTGGGTGGCCATGACCAATTACAATTGTCAATCCAGTCATGCCCACAAGACCATACCTTTTTTGTGGGAGCTGACCACAATTTGGGTGTCCCAGGACCCAGGTCACAACTCTGCAGTTTACATCAGCAGGGATGGCCTGCCAGAGCCCCCACCCTGGCCCTTCTAGTTATACATCACCACAGGAGGGAACCTCGGGTGCTCAGTGTCCCAGCTCCACCCACTTCCTCAGCTGCTGCATCCACTAGCAACTTGGGAAGCCCTGGTTAGTGGCTGTCTCAACAACTAGGTAACCCTAGACCCTGCCATGAGGAGCAGCCAGGCATGACAGCACCATTTTTCCCCAGGGCTGGCCATGGCCAGGCACTGGTCCACTACACACCACGGGCTGAGGATGCTGGGTGTAGCTGGATACCTTTGCTGATGGGGAGGCCTGCAGCAAGCTACCACCCTTGACAGCCTTGGCTATATGATAAGTCCTGCACTGGGGGCAAGGCCCTTCCAGCCCCAACACCCACCCCTGCCCACGCCCCTGGGAAGGGGCTGCCCCCCTTCCAGCCCGGCCCACCTGCTGTCCCCTCACCTTGGGTTCCACCCCCGCCTACAGAATGCAAAGATAGGACATAGTTAAAAAATGTATTGAGCAACCTATGTCCCCACATCTGGGTGGGCATGGGCCTCTTACAGGCCATGGAAGGCATTTATGCCTATGGCAATGTCCTCCTCAGCAGCAAGGGGCAGAGACATCACAGCACAGGACACAGCAGCACAGTACAGCAAGTGGCCTGCAGGGGCAGGGGGGTGGGGAGTGAGGTCTGGAACTGTGGCAGCAGGTGCTTTCAGCAACCTGGCCTGTCCCACTCTGTGAAGGGGGCAGGGCAGGCAGGCTGCCTGTGGCCAGCACCCAGTGGACTACTGGCCTCAGGGGAGCAAGTAGGGATAAGGGGCTTCCCTGGCAACTGCCTGGGCCCAGAACTGCTTGGCTAGATGTACTATGGTCCTGGGCACCTGTGCATGGCCAACTCCTGATCTGAGGCCAGGCAGCACATGGCTCCTGGTACAGAGCATCTTATCTCTGTAATGTTGCAAACTCTCACAGAAGGCTTTTATCTCCCGCCTCCGCAGAGCCAACATCTGGACATGGGGGAGAGGCCATGGATGTGGGTTCTAGGTCGCTGCCACCCAGCACTGGAGCCTGCTGCATACACCAGCTACATCAGAAGTGGACTCTAGACTGCACCTTCCTGCTCCTGTGCCTGGTGGAGGTGATGGAGGAGTGGAAGGGATGGCTGGAGGCTTGATGGGAGGAGGACCTGGCCCACCAGGAGAGGTGGCAGGTGGAGAACATCACCTGGGAGGCCACCTGGGAAGAGCCATAGGACTGGGCACAGAAGGAACATTGGGCTGAGATGGAACGCCTGGAGTGGGAGTGGATCAAGCTACTCAGGCAGCAAGTGGCCAACCAGACCCAGGCAGTGGAGGCCACAGATGATGATTGTTGGTTCCTGGACAGCTGGGCCTGGCAGTTGCATGCATGCCCCCCACCAATGCCCAGCCCCCATTCCTGGCCCTGCAGGGTTCCCAGCAGCTGGCTGCTGAGCTGCTGCCCCAAAGCAGGCCCCTGACTGGGCTTCAGTGTACTGAAGTCCCTGGCCCAGCCCTCACCCTGAGTCCTCCACCATCTGCCTGAGCCCAGTCCCACTGCACACCCTGAGGCAACATGCCTGAGGACCTGGAGGCCAGGCATGGCTTCACAAGGGGATGCTGGCCCTGGACTCAGGCAGCCAGAGGGGGAGTTGCCCGTCCTTCATGAGCCTACTGTCCACTGTGGTTGCTGTGGTTCCTGAATCCATGGGGAAATGGCCTGAGGCCAGGGTGCTGGCTGTCTGACCCTGGGCTCTGCCCCCTAGGCACTCTCAACCCATGCCACTCTGGGGCAATAAAAGATTGAGAATCTTGTATATAGCTTGCACATTGGGGATAGGGTCTTTTATTGTTGGGGGGTGGGGAGGGTGATGGAGAAGCTCTGCTTGTTGGGGAGGGAGGGAGGGAGGGGGAAGGGGCTCTGTTGGTTGAGAAGGGAAGGGGGACAGGGCTCTGTGTTGGAGAGGGAGGGGCAAGAGTGCTCTATGTGTTTAGGGGGGAGGGTAGAGGGATGCAGTGGGAGTTATGAGGGGAATAAATGTTTCTTTCAAACGTGCATGTACTGAGAGTGGTGCTAGGGGTAGGCAGGTGGTAGGGGGTATGTGAGCAGCGGGGTAGGTGGGCTAGAGGGGGAAGTGCTATAAGAGGTGGTCCACCAAAGCCTTCCACACCCAGTGCCTTAACCCTTGCTGGTGGGTGCACAGCTCACCTGGGGCCTCACCAGAGGGGACCTGCTGCTTGTGTTGCCACTGTAGGTCATGCTTTTGCCACCAGGCCACCTCCTCTGCCCAGGCCTTCCTGAACACTTCTCCCAGAACATCACAAATATTGTGCAGCATGCATGCTATGATGATGAACTCGGGGAGGTTTCTCTCAGCCACCTTGGGGACCACCAGTGGACTTTGAGGTGGCCAAAGACACACTCAGCAAGGGCATGAGTTCACCAAGGGCACCAGTTAACACAGCTGCCATGTGCTGGCAGCTGGGTCTGGAGGCTGGAGCACCCCCTGGGGGACATGGCAGGACCTGAGTGAACTGGCACTAAATTTAGCACCAGTTCTTTGCAGGTATAGATATCTGCCAAAATTGGCACTAAATTTAGTCTCAACTAATTGCAAATGTAGACATATCCTTTATGTTGTGCAAAAGGGCATATTATATATATTGTTAAAATTGCCCATGAAAGTTAGTCATTATTCTTTAAAATATTGCTACTTGAGTTGACTGTTTTTCAATCTTTGCCAATCTGAATTTTTAGTACAACACAAGGGTACTCAACTCAATAGCAGAACGGTACTGTAAAATTAAGAATTAAAACATAATTCCTAATATACTGTCAAACCATAACCAGAATACCAGAGCTAAGCTGCTTGAATAACACGTCTTAATTTTTACCATAACTGTCAGAGTGATATGCAGATTATATATATGATACTGTGGTAAAATTCAGGTACATGTAAATAAATCTTAAAATCTAATTTAAAATGGAACAATGACCCCATTTCCTCTTTGGCAAAAGAGTTATGAAGTTTGAAGGAAAAGCAAAAGCCCACTCATCGTTTTTACACAAGGAAATTTCTGCAATGGAAGTCATCAAGACTTTATTTAAATAATATTATGTATAATGAGCTTAGAACTCATTTAGGTAAGGACTGAAAATTCAGGGTGTGATATTTTTTGACAGTGTCCAGATAAAACATTAGTAGAGGGTGTTGTCAGGACTGTGCTGTAAGTTATATAAATATTGTAGACAAAAGAGGGGAGTAAAAGTGCTTGGTTTTCAGTAATAACTTGTGAATTCAAATAAACTTAAAATATTTAGCACATTTACTTGATTCTAAGATGAAGGTTTTCCCCATTTCATAGATTTCATAGACATTAGGGCTGGAAGGGACCTCAGGAGATCATCGAGTCCAGCCCCCTGCCCAAAGGGCAGGAAGTCAGCTGGGGTCATAGGATCCCAGCAAGATAAGCATCCAATTTACTCTTGAAGGTGTTCAATGTAGGTGCTTGAACCACCTCCGCTGGCAGACTGTTCCAGACCTTGGGGGCTCGGACAGTAAAGAAATTCTTCCTTATGTCCAGCCTGAAACGGTCTTGCAGGAGTTTGTGACCATTCGACCTCGTCATGCCTTGGGGCGCTCTGGTGAACAAATGTTCCCCCAGATCCTGGTGGTCATTCATACTTAGAATCAAGTATCAGATTGCTCCAGCTGGGAACTGTGAGGAGTGGCTGTGTAGCAGACCTGACTGGGCCAGAGCTAGCATTAGTGGCATACAGATTCTTGCTTCCAGCATTTGCTCCCTGCCTTGGTCCTTTCCTCTGTCTCCCTTGCTGGCTGTCTCCAACCAGCTAGGCTCCCTGCACGGCAGTTCCACACAGCTCCCACCTGGATCGCTCAGACTCTTAGCTGGCTTAAGCACCAGGGGTCTTCTAAGGAAGAGAGGAAGAACATGATTATTTCTTCTGAATTTCCTGCTTCTCCCCATAGAGCCCTTCTGTAAATCCCTCAGCCCATGAATCATCTAACTGGTATTTTACATGTGCAGAACAAGAAAGTAATGTAGACAGATAGGGTGGTTTGTATGACTAGAGGTAGCTGAAAGAAATCTTTAGAGTTATCCTGAATAGAGGTGTAGACGTATTTGAAAAATTCTATGCAAATAGAGTCTATGAAAACAAGCCTATTGAATACCTCAGTCTGCCATTTCCTGACCTCTTTTTACTGGGGAGTGAGTTAGAGGGACAACATCCTTTCATGGCAAGGCCATGATGGGGTATGATCCTCTGCTCTAAGTTGGCTCACTGGGGAAGATACATGGAGGCAGGATAGTAAGCCTATCTGTGGGCCCTGCTGTGAAAAGGGCCTTGGGTCCACTTCTGTCCTCATTGCTGTCTATCCATTTTATCCAATGAATTTTAAAAAGAAAAATGCAGAAACACCATTAGGGAGCAGGATCATGATCTGGAGCTGGAGTAGTAGCCTGAGTCTAGATCCATTTCTCTTCCAAACACCCATCTCATACCTTACCACCATCTGGCCCCCAATCTTCCTTCCCTGGTTGCCCAATGAGCTATCTTAAAAAGATGGCATGGAGGCTGCTCTTAGTTTTTCGTAGCCTGTGGCCTGGTAGCTAAAGCACTTTTCTGGGAAGTGGGTGATGTTTCTTCAAAGCCTCTCTGGGGAAAAAGGGTCTAAAATCCAGGCCTCACACTCCCTGGACAAATATCTTAGGCTACTAAACCAAAAGGTTGGAGGGTGTTCCTTGTTTAGTTATCTTTTACTTACATAGAGATATATGTCTTCCCAGCAGCAGTCAGATATAAATTCTGTAAAGGTGGCATTAAGGGACACATTTGCAATTAACTTAAATTGGCTTTGGGCTCTGAATTCTAATATTTATTCTTGCAATAACTCTTTTTAAACTTGGGTATGGCACTTACAATTCTGTGCCTCTGAAAAACTGAAATAATGTTATTTACCCAGATTTATAGAGCATTTAAAGATCTAGACTTAGGTAGTAAATAGTCCAAAGTATTATTAATGTGTTAGCATCAGAAAAGGGAACTGTACCATTGATTCCTATTAATAATTTTCAGTTGTAATGTCATACTAGTCTGTAAGAGTGGTGTTCAATCTTTTCAGGCTGTGGCCTGAATAAGCAGTGCCAGGTCCATCAACAGGCCAGATCTAGTTCATGGGCTTTCACATAATGCCAATGGGACTGGCTCTGCACACAATAATGGGGGAATCAAGACAGTGGAAGGCTGAGCTTCAGATATCTTTGTGCTCTTCATGGTTATGGTATAGCTGAGGACCTGGCCCACCATATATCACACATCAAAGCTCCATGTAATTTGTCATCTATTGTTAATGACAATCTATCACATTTTCAATGATAAAAAACACACTCTCAGTCTTCTTTTTGATCACATCATTTTGTTATGCTAAACATCAAGTATGACTATAATTAGAGGTGTACGCAGAATTGAAACGAATGTGTTAAATTATATCGTCAAAGCTGTATACATGCCTGTGTGGACTGAAAACAAACTCCAAACAAGTGAAGTATATTGTTATTGTTTGTATTCCAATATGGTAATAGAATAAATACATTATGCTTGTACCTGTAAGCTTTAAAACTTTTTATTAATCTTTAATCTTTATTCTTTAATCTTTATTACCTACTATTTATTAGCTTTTAGTTATTACACATTTATTATTTGCAACTTTAATTTAATATTAATCTTCACAATAAATGCTCTAAACAGTAATTTCCAGGCCAATCATTATTTACTCTTTATGCTTATTCCTTTATTTGATACATTATATAGGAATATTTAAACTTTGAATGCAAGGGAAAATATTTCTTAAATTGGTTGATGGCAATTGATCTGGAATGAAGAGTATCTTTCTGTTTCTTACAGTCAGACATTCTGGCTCTGTTGTAATTAATTGGTGTTTTGCTGTTGATTTAAATGGGGCTATGTTTTATTTCTGTTTCTTATATCACACTCATTCTCACAGTATTGGAGTGCCTATCATTTGACTTTTGTAACTATTTACTTCTCCAGAGTATGTTCTGTACATATTCTGCACTATAGTTTTTGGTAAGTAGCACTTTTAATACTAAGCATATTATATATTTCATTTTATTAAATCTGACATTATTGTCATATAACCTATTAAACAACAGGCTGCTTTTTAAGTATTCAGAGAGAAGAGGATGACATTTACCCCATGCCAAAACTTACACACTATGCAATCTCCATTGTCTTGGACTTGTAAAGAAGAAAAACAACATTCAAGGGACATGATGTAACTAAACCAAAAATGTATTAGCTTAACTCATCTAGGAACTGCTGGACAATATCTCATATGGTGCAGGTCATGATGACTTCCTTAACTGTTTCCCCATGCCATCATCCCTCCACCCTTTCACAAGTGATCTCCATTTTGCTGCTCCTGACAATCCACCACTTTCACTTATATGGCCATTTAATGGCTGGGCAAGGGGATTGTCTCTTTTTGTGGTGGATATTATACGTCCCAACTAAATCCCCCAGTTTCTTTAGAATATTCCTTTTCTTAATTTTGCTTCCTACTTCAGTTTATCAAGGAACTAGATCTTCTAGGGCAGAGGTTCCCGAACTTTTTCTTACTGCATACCCCATTCCAGATCTGTTTTAACCCCTTAAATGCCCATTGTTATTCTAATGAGAATTAAATGTGCCATTACACAGTTTCTCCCTTGTACCCCCTAGAGATGTCTTTTATACCCCCATGGGTATGTGTACCACAGTTTGAGAACCCCTGGTCTAAGGGAACCTATCTGCAGTGCACCTATCTGCTAAATTGCAACTTGAACTATATACCTCAAGCCCTCTGGATTTCTGTGCTCAGTGGGGAAAGGGGAAAACCTATTCCTTCAGCCAACCTAGAGAAAGAAAAAGGCAACAAGAGCAATGCTAGTAGGAAATGAGCTGCATAGTCATAGTCTTTGTGCAAAGGATGGTTTTCACCCTCAAGTTTCACTGAGTCCACACACAGACATAACTCACATTTTCCATGACAGGTCTTTTACCTGAGTAAGGCATGAGTCAAGGCTCCAGAATTTATTCCATAACGTTTATAATATATAATGATATATTTTAAATATTTTTCTATTACATTTTGATCCATAAAACACCTACAGATCCTGTGTAGATATAGTTATGCATTTCATATTTATTCTTCTTACGACGATTTTGGCAGAGTAATTGATTTTCACTTACAGCTAAAAATGGATTCAGATTAAAAAATACCAAAATGAAACTAAATCAAACCAGAAAAAAGCCAAAAAACTAGAGCCCACCAACCAACCATGAGTACTGCATGACATGGATCTTCCAAGATGGAAACCCCTAACTTAAAGTCCCAAAGAAGTGACATTTGGGTTGGAAATGAAATGCTTATCTTTCAAAATACTGTCATTTGCACAAGCAAATTAGTGGCTAACTGCACTCGTATGGAATGCTGATATTGAATTCATTGTCAACCCTCTTTCCTAATAAGGTAAAGTGCACAGCATTGGGTTGGTTAAATTAAACTCGGAGAATCATCTTCTGTTAGGTTCCTCCTGCCAGAAGATTCTTGAAAACAAAAGTTGCTAAAGCTCATGTTCACCAGTAGCATATTGTAGATCCAGGAAGAAGCACAATCAGGATATGTTTATTGCCTCTGAAGGAAAATGTAATATTTCTTCAGAATGATTATTTTTCATTAGTACCACCGAATGGCTGGCAACTCCCAGAGCTCCTCCGATCATGGCTAAAAATATAACCTGGAAATAAATCCTATAATATTTTAAATGGTTGTTTTCTTTTTGTCATTTGTTGGGAGGGAGACTTAACATTTGGGTTTGGCTTTATTATTAGAGATAAGAACTAAATGGCATTTCCTTCATCTGCCCTTTTGTTAGATAAGCCTTTGTAGGTGTAACCTTTTACCATCTTGGCATTTCTGGAAGCAATGTTATAGCACTATGCCAAACAACACAACAGTATGCTCTTCTTTAAAGTTTAATGGTGGTACTATATAGCACATTGGTAAGAATGCAGGTATCCAATACAGTTTAACTTTCTATTAAAAAAATGCAAAAATACAAATTGAGTGTGGCAACAAATAACTGATAGATGGCACAAGGCAACTCTGTGTAAAGATACACAAGTTAGGTCAAGTACCAGAGGTAGTACAGCTGAATTAGCATAACTCTCCACCTGAGCTGGTTAAATCTGCTGACAAACAGGCTATATAAGACTGGGTAAAACTCTGTGCTAAAGCAGCTATGCTGTGACTTGTATCCAAGTCAGCTTGTGTGAATATCTACCCTTAGCACATCATTATACTGTGCAGTCATTCACACGTAGAAACATTGTGCCAATTGCCAAAGATATGTATGTAAATTAGATACTTCTTTACAGGAGTGTAGGTTGTAGGTTGTAGCCATGTTGGTCTAAAGATAAGGCGGATATATATCTACCAACTTTTGTGACTGGAGCTCATATCATCAGATTCTGTGAAATGCTGTGCACAAAGCAATATATATGAAGGGGAGACATTAGAATTCAAAAGGCAGAAGGCAGGTGGAGAGAGAAGGGGAAAGAAAGAGAGGGATAGAGGCAGTGTTGGGAGAAGCAAACAAGCAATAAATCTACAGGAGAAAAGCTGTCACAAAAGCTAATCCAGGAAATGGGATAAAAATCTATAGTCCTTGTTTAAATCATACTTAAAAGTGTTCCAGTCTACAGATGATTTCTTGTTCTGCAGGTTCCGGTTCAATGGGGTGTCCAGGAAGGTTAAAGTGTTCTGCCAATGGCAGAACAAGAAATCATCCACAAACTGGATTGTGTTAAGTATTGTTTAAACTGTAAAAGCAGTAGGAATAAGATGCTTCAGGAAGCTATAAAATCTTCTACACCACAGGTTTTCAGCAAGAGGGTTGGTAGGTTTCTCCAGGTTGGTTTAGGAACAATGCATCCTATTTCTGCTCAGGGAATAGATGACTCTTGAGATCCCTTCCAATCTAAAGATTGTATCCTTAGACTGTGTGTCCAGGCACAACTCTTTAGTCTCTTTAGCCTGGCTCCCCATCCACATACTAGGCAGGCTCAGGACTGCTTAGCTTCTAAATTCACAGAAGAGTAGAGGTTGTAGCCAAGTTGGTCTAAGGACATTGGCAGGCAAGGTTCTTCAGGTAAATCTGATATCTTTTATTACAACAACTGAAAGCTAGCAAAGAAGTATTTTTCCAAATATTTGATTTGGTCTAATAAAAGATATCAGCTTTACCCAAAGAACCTTGTCTACAGAAGAGTAGATACATTCAGCCCTATCAACATTATATTAAATCCATCTCACACTGATTTCCAAAAAATAAAATTAATTTGATGTTCTCATTTAAACTAGCATAATGGCAGAGAACACTGCTGGAGTCAAAACAAATATTTTGAGTCCAGTCACTTTTCTGAGATCAGTACATAAAGCATATGTTAATCCATGCATAGATCTGGTTCATCTGATGTATAAAGAAAGATTGAAGAATTAGTAGTATTAACTTTTCCTTTCTAGAACTATGAGCAAGACCTTTATGATATCCTGTATGTGGGACTTAAACCTGAACAGAAAGAAATCTGTATCTTTCTTCTCCCCATCAGTAATAGTTAATATTACCAAATAGTAAATTTATTTTCCTTCTTATTGAAGAAACTCACTTTAAAGGGGGGTCTGGCTCTTTAACATTAGCAACCCAGCAGCATGGTTCAAATGGAGTTACACACCTTGAAGTTAAGAGAGATCTATAAACAAGAGTTGCAGCAGGGCAAAGGAAATGGTGGGAGAAGGAGGGGCTGAACACACATGCAGATATTCCGGCATGCATCTCAGGGAAGTGTGAGGGCTTGTGACAGTGGTAAGCTTTCCAGTGCTGTGAAAAATCGAGCCGCTTTTTGTCTGCATTTATTTGTATTTAGGTAACCACATTTGAAAATATTGGTTTAAAAATATTATAGACTGCTAAAAAGACATAGGCAAACTCAAGAGACATTTAGATGTCTATCTTGCTGGGATCTTATGACCCCTACTGACTTCCTGCCCTTTGGGCAGGGGGCTGGACTCAGTGGTCCCTTCCAGCCCTAATGTCTATGAAATCTATGAAACTGATACTTACAGGTTCTGGTAGATGTCTATGCTACTCTTGCACATGTAAATAGATATTTTTGCATGCAAGTTCTTATTTAGTATTCCTTTTAATGACTTTGGCACAAACAGCCAGACTGTACGGATATATTTTGCTGATCATGAAGTTGAGAATAAGATATAGAGAAAGACTGGGGTATCATAAATGATGAACTGGATAGCCAGAACCTTGAGAAGTGGAGTAATAGAAATGGAATGGAAATCAACTGTACAAAATGCAGTCATGTACTTAGATACTTAGAGCTAAAAATTGAGATATCCAACTGAGTTGGAAAGGAGTAGGAAAGAGAAGTATTGTAGTGTATTTGTCAATCACAAAGCAATCTGGGCCCATGGATAGAGGTGATATCTTTTATTGGACCAACAAGATTTTGGCAAAAATTTTTCTTTAATTGCAAACTTTCAGGAACAAACACTCTTCATCAGGAACCAGAGAAAAAATTGTAAAAGTTTTCCTGGGAAGAAATGAAAGTTCATATTTCATAGGATTTCACAGAGAAGTCAATTGATGGAAAAACCCTCTGAACAGCAGTTCTTAGCTGTGATCTTGTTGATCGCAGATTGTCTATAAATTACCAATGTGATGCAGCAGTGAGAGGCAAATGAATTTTTGAATGCGTCAAGAGAACAATTTCCAGCCAAGATGGGAAAATATATTAATGTAATTGAACCAGGTACTGGTGCAAACTCATCTGAAATACTAGGTTCAATAAGGGTGGACTCAAAATGGAACCATTGTTAAAAAAAAAAAGTGGGGCATGTGGGACAGGGATCATTATAGAAGTGGAGACCCTATCTTACAAGAGGGAACCAGAATGGTTGGCTACTAAGTATACTGATAAAATGCTATTGTTCTAACATTGTTTATAAATACCTCAAGTGCTAAAGACCAGGGAGGGAGAAAATTAGTTTAAGCTAAAGAAGAATGTTGGTACAAGAACAATTGGTTATAAAAAGTCTGTGAAGAAATTTAGTCTTGAAATTAGAAGAAAGTTCCTAAGCATCAGATCAGTGAGGTTTTGAAACAGTCTTTCAATGAGAATAATAGGAGTAAAAAAAGAAAAAAAGAGACAAACCCTTTTGAGATGAAGCTTGATAAGTTTATGAAGTGAGTTATGGGTAGGGCCAGGTTTAAATTGTGATTTGACATTTTTTGTGAACATTACAAAATTAAGTGATTTTTATGAAAAACATGATTTGCAATGAAATGTCACAATATGCCCACTTGCTAAGGAGTTCTTCAGCAAGCAGTCATACCATGGTATTGTGTTGCAACAACATGGCTCCTGAAGGCTGGAAAAAGTATTCCCCAGCCAGCAGCAGAAGTCTAGCAACCCAGGGAAGGGGGGAAGGAGGTGATAAAATGGACAGGATGAGTAGGGGAGGGGCTATTTGTTACTCCTGGGTGGAAACTGGAGCACCAGGGGTTGGGGGCACCTGGGAGCTGTCTTGGCATATGGGCCTGGCACTAGGTAGGGAAGGGGCTATTTGCTCCTCCAGGCAGGAAAACTGGAGTGCCAGGGGTTGGCAGGTGAGAACACATGAAGGGAGGAACAAACAGACCCTACCTGGTCCCAGGACCATCTGCCAAAGCAGCCCCCAGGTGCCCCAATCACCCACCACAAACCCGTTTTCCCACCCAGAGGAGCAAACAGCCCCTCCCTTATCCATCCCCAAGCTCTCTCCTCCCCCTGACATACCGGGGAATCCTTTCTAGTCTTATATTACTTTGTTCAAAAGCCAGACACCTAACTGCTACAGCAAAGCTTACTTTTTTAGAACAGCACTTCGTCTCTTCAAAAGCAAGTTAAGACCCAAGTTTTCTAAATGAAGCCAGATTTTAAGAAGCAGGACAGGTAGTTCTTTTTGCTTCTGTAATTGCATCAGTTCACCTAAATGTGGACCTTCCTTTTGCTTCCAACATCCAATTATGCGCATAAACTATATCTTCAATCAACTGTGAGCAACAGTTCATGTTTTCTTTATTATACCTGATGGACGGTATAGACCAGATAACCAAAGCTATAACTAAGATTAATTATTTTTAGGTGCAAAAGCACCATGGAAAATTTTGCTTCTCTGAAAAGAGGAGCCAGCACTCAGGCTGTTTCCCAATTCAAAGCTTATGGTGTTTTCAGCTTTTACAATGTGGAAAATCTATTAACCTTAGAAACATGAAAAAATGCATCTATTTAAATAACTGATGATCTAATAGAACACTCAGTTAGCTGCTATTCTGTGATCATATTTGATTTGCTTTGAAATGGCACAGAATTTGCCAAGTATGCAAATAAGATCCAATTTACATTAAGAAAGTTTAATTTAGGCCTTAAAAACTAGCACACATTTTATTCTAGCATGTTTTATATATTCAGTTTTTCCAAGCACAAAGAACATCTAATTATTTCAAAAATGAATTTGCTTCAGAAACAAAAGATTTAATTCAGGAGTCAAATATGTATATACTTTTCAGACAATCTATAAGCATTTGGCAAGTACATAATATATTTTAAGTGTTTTAGACTCAGTCATCATGAGATGTGAGTTCGAATAACTTTTCTGTAGTTACTTTGGTTGAATTATTTTTCATTACTCATCATATTTATTATAAGAATCACTAATTACAATGTTGAATGTTTGAATTGGAAATGGAAAAAAAGATAAATAATCCATCAAGCTGTATAATGTCAGCTAAGAAAGCCCTAATGACTTGAAATGGGGATAAACTTTATTAAAAATATACATTAAACTTGTGTCTTTTCCAATATCAACCTGTGCTCTAAAGGAGAAATATAATCCTATGCAGAGGATCCAAATATGGCCAATATAAATTCAAAAGAATTAATTTGTGCAGGGAAGGAAATGTCAATGGTCTGGTTAGTATGGTAATTTTTATATTAAAGCAAATTTAAAAATATTATGGCAAAACCTAAACCCAATGTATAGCATTTACACAAGACCCAGTGAGCATGTGTACTTTAATGCACATTAGCCTATTTTAATATATGTTAAAGCATCACCAAAAAACCACATGCTTTCACTAATGTGCATTAAAATAGGTTAATATGACTTTTTATAGTACCTCATAATGGAGGTACTAAATTTAATGCACATTAGCAAAAGTGCATTAATGAATGTGTAGACGGGCCCAGTGTATACTAAAATTCCACATAAACCCCAAATATAAAAAAAGAGAATTTCATTCTAACTAGTTTTTTAGTTATTTTGGTTTTGGCTAGGATTTACCCATTCTTTTACATCCTTCCAGTCAAGGGAAAAGGCCTGGGCAGGAGTGGACACATCCCACAGATTGACTCCTGGCTACACAGGTGGTGTCACCAGCAGGGCTTTAGCTTTTTTGACCATGGGTTGATGTTCCAAGAAGGATTGCTGGGAAGAGATGGGATCCTCTTGACTAAGAGAGGGAAGAGCATCTTTGCAGGCAGGCTCACTAACCTAGTGAGGACGGCTTTAAACTAGGTTCTCCTAGGGATGAAGAATAAAGCCCTGAGGTAAGTGAGGGAGTGGGGGACCTGGAGGAAGAGCAAGCAGAGTCACACAAGGGTTCTCATTCTTCCTGAGAAATCAGGGCAATCAACTAGTTACATTAGGTGCCTGTACACGAATGCACAGAGCCTGGTAAACAAGCAGGAAGTGGAAGTTCTTGCACAGTCATGGAGCTATGATGCGATTTGAATAACAGAGACTTGGTGGGATAGCTCATATGATTGGAACACTGTCATGGATGGGTACAAACTTTTCAGGAAGGACAGGCAGGGGAGAAGAGGTGGAGGGGTTGTACTTTATGTAAAAGAGCCATACTATAGCTCAGAGCTCCAGTATGAAACTGGAGGTAGGCCTGTTGAAAGTCTCTGGGTTAGGGTCAGAGGAGAGAGCAAGAACAGTGATGTTGTGGTGGGTGTCTGCTACAGACCACCAGACTAGGAATAAGTGGTGGAAGAAGCATTCTTCAAACAGCTAGCAGAAGTGTCCCAATCACAAGCCCTGGTTCTCATGGGGGACTTCAATCTTCCTGACAGGTCATAGATTTCATAGTTGTTAAGGCTGGAAGGGACCTCATGAGATCATCTGGTCCAGCCCACTGCCCAAGGGCAGGAAATCAGATGGGGTCAGAGGACCCCAGCAAGATAATCATCCAAAAACAACTTGAATGTGTCCAGAGTAGGTGCTTGTACCATTTCTGGGGAGAGTCTATTCCAGACTCTGGAGACTCAGATGGTAAAGAAGTTCTTTCTTATATCCAGTCTAAAATGGTCTTCCAGCAGTTTGTGACTGTTGGATCTTGTTTTCCCTAGGGGAGCCATGGTGAACAGACATTCTCCCAGGTCCTGATGTACACCCCTGATATACTTATAGACTGCCACCAAGTCCCCCTTGAGCCTATGTTTTCCAAACTAAAGAGTCCCATGCCTCTCAGCCTCTCCTCATATGGCCTGCTGTCTTGACCTTATATCATGCACGTGCTTCTCCTCTGGAATCTCTCGAGCTTCTCCACATCATTTTTAAAGTGTGGATCCCAGAGTTGGATGCAGTACTCCAGCTGCAACCTCACCAAGGCCGAATCAAGTGAGAGAATGATATCTTGGGTCTTGTTCGAGATGCGTCAATAGATGCAAGCTAGAGTTTATTTGCTTTGCTGTCTGGGGCTACCTGTCCAGTGCATCTGGACCCCACCATGGAAGCCATCCCTTTGGCCCTCATTGGCAACACCTGTGGTGGAGGAGGAGACTGGCTGGTGGATGGCATGCTAGCATGGGACAGTAGTTCACCCTCTTCCAAATCACCCCGCCTTCACTGTTCTGCCTCCCTGACTGTCCTCACCAGCACCTCTGTCCACTGATTCAGGCTTTGGCTGCTGCATACCCTGCCCTTCACCCTCGGGTCACACATGACAGCCAGCTTGTGGACCATACTGGACTGCAAGGGATCAAGCCATTTCCTAATGCCTTCCTTGAGCTGCCTCACCAGTGCTTAGATGTCTGGTGACAGCAACTTGCCCCAGCCAGGAACACTGATCCCCTGGAAGCTCTCCATTTGGCTCTGAAGTTCCCTCACTATGGGCATCACCTGGCTAAGGAGGGCATCACCAGTGCTGAGGGTCTCGATGGCCTTGAGGAAGGATTGCTATCTTCCTGCATTTTGAAATGAGCTTGATGGTGGTGCTGGCACTGTCCCTGGCAGCCCTGTCCCCCTCCAAGGCATGCCTAACTGTGAGGTGGAACTTGTGCACCACACAGCAGACACCAACAAAGTTGGCATCATGGACCACCTAGCCCATATTGGCCCCATTGTTGGTGACCATGAACCTGTGAGTGAGCTCATCCTGCTCAGTGAGCCACCCCTGCACCAAGTTATTCATGGCCCCCATGATGTCTGTTGCCGTGTGGGACTCATCCATCACCTTGCCTTGAAGAAGAAACCACTGACAGCCTGACTGGTCACACCAGTGCTGTGTGAGGGAGAAGTAGGTGTCATCTCCACCCCAACTGCTCCAGATATCTGAGGTGAAGTGTAAGGCCACCTGTGGACCTGCCTTGTGCAGCTCCTCCCTCAAGTATTCCCTGCATGCCTTATTCAGGGAGGGCACCATCGTCCTGCTGAAGGTGGTGCATGTGGGTATGTGGTAGGATGGGGCCCGAGCTCCATGAGGCTCATGAACTCTGGCTGCTTACCTCAGGAGAAGGGCTGGCCATCAACAGCAAGCATTGCCCCAGTGCCCTGGGTGATCTTACTCACCCTTGCAACACGCCCCACCTCTTTGTCCGCCTTTCCCCCACTGTTCCAGGGTGGCTTGCCTCTGCTTTTGGGGGATGGGGGCTTCAAAGTGAGAGGGAGACTTCCCTTTGGGCATGCTCCCAGTGGTATCAGGCTGAGGATGAGCAAAGGCAAGGGGGTGGTACCTGCAGAGATGTATCAGCATCCCCATAGTGCTCATGTGTTTTGTTCCCTTCTCCCAGCTGGTTTTGGCTCAGCAGTGAAGGTAGATAGCATATATGGGATCATCTGTCATCTCAAAATGATCCCAGACCACACTACCAGCTTGTTTCTGTGGGTGCATGTGTGGCTGCTGCAATTTCCCCCTCCTCAGCAGGCAGAGGCACAGCAATAGGAGGAGTGAGATCAGCTGAGCCGCTTGTGTCCACAACCTCTACTTCAGCCTCCTCTGAAGTGCTGTCTGGGGAAGGAGACCTGGATCTAGAGGAAACTTGAGGGTTATGGAGCACAAACTCAGCTGATTCCCCCCAAGAATGTCCCTTGCTAGGGCACTCAGATCCAGATCCAGATCCAGCTCTTCCTCTGGCACTGGAAGGCTCAGCATGGGAAGTGAAATGGGGGTGGAGGAAACTGTCATGCTGGTGTTGCTGCTTGTTGTCAGGGTGGTGGTGGGGGGTTATGGCTGGTGGTCTTGGAGGGGATGCAGTTTCAGGCACAGGCAGTGGCTGTGGCACTGGCACTGCTTCCCTCTCCTTGCTGCTTCTGGAAGCCTCATCCCTGCTAGTTGTAGGAAAGAGGCTGCATCCCAGTTTGATGGGGGGTGGGAGGACTTACATCTTTCCCTCTGCCCCCTCTTCCACCCCTCCCTGAAGGCTTTCCAGCTTCCTTTCCATCACAATTCATGGTGTGTTTCATAGTGTCTTGTTTTTATATAAACATATAAATGTATCTGTATTCCTATATATATTATATGAGGTGCATAGTATATGCCACAAGGTATAACTGTATCTGCATTCCTATGTAAATTCTTTAAAGTATGTAGTATATACCTCAAGGTATAAATGTATAAAAATAAAATGTAAATGTATCACCCTTCCTCTATAAATTCTATAGTGTAATATCCAATATAATTATAAAATTGAAAGGAATAAATCAATTAATATAATAAAATACAATAAAAGGGTCTAAAAGAAGGCAAAAGCTACTGTGGAATCCCACTTGCTAGGCTAGCAAGTAGGAAAACAGTCAAATCGATGTTAGTAGTAGCCTTCATTGTCTAACTCTCCTGAGCTGCTGGAAGACACAGCTCAGTAACTGTCAGACCCCAAGGCAGAAATCAGACCAGTTCAAACAATGCTGCCTTTTATGCTATTTTTCCATCCCTCCCCCAGAGCATTGGGATTGGAAGGGACCTCAGGGAAGGATCACAGCCACTGGCCGGCTACACAGTCAATATGAGAGCTGTCCTTTCCCTCTCTTCCCCCTCCCTCTCATTACTTTCTGTTTCCCTGCAGGCAAGCCCAGCTTGAGCTTTGAAACTTGAAATATTTTGAAACTTTTCAAACATTTTGACTGACCTCATTTCATTTCAATTTCACTGTTTTGAGCTCAAAATGAGTCAAAACAGTGTAAAAAAAAATAGTCGGTGAAATTTTGCGCAGCCCTACTGGTCACCTTACGCCATGCTGACTTGATTCCAGCAACAATCACTCTCTGGATCTGACCACGGAGCCATTCCCAAGCCATTGGACCATAAGGTTGTCAAGGCCACAGTTCCCCAGTTTTGCCACCAGGACATCATGGGAGACCAAGTCAAAGGCTTTTTGAAGTCAAAGTAAATGGCACCTACCACTCCTCTTATGGTCCAGGTGACGTGTCGCCTAGCCATAGAAGGATATGAGGTTGGTCAGGCATAACATACCCAAAATGAAGTCGTGTTGGCTGTATCTCAGAATGGTGCCTTCTGTCAGCCCGTCATTGCTGGATTCTTTGATAATTTTTTCCAAGATCTTACCAGGGATTGAAGTCAAGCTGACTGGACTTTAGTTCCCTGGATCTTCCTTCCTTCCTTTTTTGAAGATAGGTACAACATTTGCCCTCTTCCATTCTTCAGGAACCTCTCCCAAGTGCCATGAGTTCCCAAATATGTGTACCAATGGTTGAGCTATGATATCAGCCAACTCTTTTAGCACTCTTGTGTGCATTCTATTGTAGTATGAATTTTTGCATATTAGTTATTATCCTTAAATGATAATAGTATTGAGCTGATCAACCTCTATCATTGTATGAACAACTAAAACTCCATTTTGTGTGTGTTTCCCTGCTTGACATGAGTAGATGAACTTTGTATGCCTTGTGTACCTGAGTGTCTGTGTAAGAGAGTGAATGGTGAAAGAATGGTAACTATTTGCATGAAAACAGAAGATTTAACTGATTGTGTAAGCAACAAGGCACCGATGTATAAGTTGCAGACAGTAAACTAATTAAGTTAATTAATGGATGGATGAAGAACTCGCCTGTGATCAGGTGCAAAGAACAAGGAATTTTGCATATCCTGCCATTTGAACTACACAATATGTCAAGACAATGCTTCAAGATTAAGGACACAATGCTTCAAGACCAACTACACAATGCTTCAAGGCAAAGATCAAGTTGAGATAACCAACTTTACTGGAATGACCTCAAGTTGAGATAACCAGAACAAACAATCTCTAATTAAAGACTGAGAATGGAAAAACCCCAGGGCTGAACAAAGACTTGTAATCCCTATAAAAATGAGATGCAGACAAGCCAAGATGGGGAATCCACTCTCTGCAGCCTCATGGAACACAGGCACACATGTCTGTTCTTCCCCTGCTCCTATCACCCTCAATAAGCCTGGACCCAGCCATCCAGTGCTAATATTGAGTAACATCTGCTGGTAACTATAACATCTTAGTGGAGTGGTTTTGTCTGTATGTCTATGTATGACTGGTGCGTCCAAGCTTATGTATCTGCTTCATGTAACCAATAAACATGGCATTTTGCCTTATCCCCTTTTTAAGGTCTCACTCTTAATTTGAGCTATTGGGAATTTTAAGTAACGCCATCAGGGCCCGCGGACTTATGGATGTTCAGCCTCTCAAGGTGTGCCTTCACAAGGTTTTCACCAAATGTAGGTGTATGGTCACCCTCATATTCCTGTGCCCTGTCAGGCGTCGTGGTGGAAAATCGACACAAAGTAATCATTGAGGAGATTAGGTTTTTCCTGGGTGCCGGTTGTCAGCTGTCCCATTTGATTTAGCAGGGGTCCAACGTTGCCCTTATTTTTCTTTCAATTTCCTATGTATCTGAAGAAGGACTTTTGTCCTTTATTCCTGTAACCAACCTGAGCTCAATTTCAGCCATAGCTTTTCTGGTTTGCTCCATACAGGTGTGGGCCAGTGACATGTAATTCTCCTTGGGGTATTTCCCATCTTTCATCCCTTATAGCCTTTTTGTTTAAGATTGAGTAGGTTCATGAGTTCCCTATTTAGCCAAGGGAATTTCCCAGCCCTTTTACTACCTTTCCTGCAGGCTGGAATGGACATCTGTTGTGCTTTTAGGATCACATGATCCTGAAGGAGTGACCACTCTTCTAGGACACCTTTCCCTGTCAGATCATGATACATCAGGGCCTTGACAACTAACCTCCTGAGCTTGTGAAAGTCAGCTTTCATAAAGTTGAGGATTTCTGCATTGCTGACTGATTTGCCAGCTTTGTGATGGATAAGGAAGATGATCACTGATCATCATGATCATCTCATGATCACTGTCACTGAGCTTCCCTTCAGCCTTCAGGTCACTGACTAGATCATCCCCTTTGGCCAGAACCAGAACTTGCAGTACCTCACCTTGTGTTAGCCCATGGACTTTTGAAGTCAGATAGGGCTCATCATGGCAGGTGAGGAAGCTGCCCGACTGATCAGATTTGGCTGAATGCTTCTCCCATGAGATGCCAGGGTGATTGAAATGACCCATGACAACTATGCACTGAGAGCCTCTGTTAGTTCCCTAGATAATGCATGGTCAAGCTCTTCCTCCTGGTTAGGAGATCTGTAATAGACTCCTATAGTAATATTCCCATGACCATGTTCTCTCTGTATTCTGACCCAGAAGGTTGCAAATCACCCTCCTTGGGTGCCTCTGCCAGCCAGTTGGGAAGTGTATTGCTCCTTGACATAGAGAGCTACACCCCCACCCTTCCTCCCAGCATGATCCCTCCTGTACAAGGTATAGCCATATATACCTGTGGTACAGTCACAGGTTGAGTCCCACCAGGTCTCTGTTATCCCTATGAGATCATGTTTGTTGTTGCTTAGCAGGAGAGCCAGTTCCTCCTGCTTGTTCCCCATGCTCCAGGGATTTGTGTACAAGCATCTGAGCCTGCCATTGGTAGCCCTAGGTTTCTTTGTATGGTTAGGATACTCCCATCCTTGGGCTGGGGTAGGGGTAAGTTAAATTGTGTTTCCTGGCATACTGATTATGTGCTTGTCCACTCCTGGACTTGTTCTGATGGTTGTCCATCCATCCCCTGGTGATCATAGTTTAAAACTCTGTTGAGCAGGTCAGCCAATCCAGTTGAAAAGAGCTTCTTTCCTGCTGGGGTGAGGTGGAGACCACCTCTTCCCAGCAGGCCACTGCCTCTCTCCCTGAGGTGTGGGCTGTGGTTGAAGAGGCCAAAGCCTTCACAGTGGCACCAATGCCTGAGTCTTCTGTTTACCTCTTCAATATATCTTTTCCTCCTGTGCCTGTGGCCTGTAACTGGGAGGAGCAAATGACCTGTGCCCCAAACCTCTAAGCCCAGGCCGCAGAGCCCTGTACAGGCAACCCCTGATTATCACTTTTAATTGGTTCCTGAAAAAACAAGCGTTAAGTGAAATGAGCGGTAAGTGAAACAAAAAGTATTTGATTATCAAAGATGGTGACTGCAAGAGCTTTTAATGACCCAAGATGGTGACTGCAAGTGTTATAATGAAACTCACTGAGCACTAAGTGAAATCAGGTATTAATTTAAAATAAGCATGTAGTGAAATAGTGCTAAGCAAAACAGCATTAAGCAGGGGTTGCCTGTAGTCACTTATGACCTGACTGGAATTGCTCTGAGCTGTGTCATTTGTGCCCACATGGATGAGGAGTGTGGGGTAGTAGTCAGTGGTCTGGATAATTTTGGGGATCCTCTCAGTTACATACCTGATATGGGCCCCAGGGAGGCTACTGCCCCAGATCATACCCTCAGTCCCCCTCAAGAGGGAGTCTCCTATGACTACCACTCTACACCTCTTCTTAGGTGTGGCTGGTGATCACCTGCCTTCCTTAGGCACTGACAACTCTTCTGGCTCTGCTGATGTTGTGAGGGGTTTGTATCTGTTGTGAAGTTCCAGGAGGGTGGTGACCTGGGTGCAGGTTGCCTTGGGACTGGAGACAACCTTTGTCTAAGTGACCCCTGGCTGGACTTCACAAGGGCTCCTTTTCTCCACCTGCATCCTGCTAGCCTTTCTTGCTCTTCCCTCCTCATTCTCTGGGTGAACAGCCTGGTGGTAGGTATTGATTTCCTCTTCACCATCCCTGAAGGCACACAGCCCCTTCACCACAGCCTAAAGCTCCCTTATTTGACATTCTAGGGACTCTAATGTGGAGCACACTCCACAAGGGGAGGTGTCCTTGCTCCTGATCCCAGGCATCTGAATTAGTGCCAGGAAGCCCCCACAGCTGAGAGCTAGGGACTTAATCTGGGTGGAGGCAGGAGCCATGGGCAACAGTGGCAAAAGAACAGGTATGGGACTATTTAGAAAAACTGGATATATACAACTCCGTGGGGCTGGATGGGATGCACCCAAGGTTGCTAAGTGAGTTGGATGATGTGATTGCAGAGTCACTGGCCATCATCTTGGAAACATAGTGCCCATATTTAAGAAAGGAAAGAAGGAGGATCCAGGGAACTACAGATGGGTCAACCTCACCTCTTTCCCTGGAAAATGCATGGAGCAGCTCCTCAAGAAATCCATTTTGAAGCACTTGAAGAAGAAGTTGATTAGGAACAGTCAGCATGGGTTCTTCAAGGGCAAGTCATGCCTAAGCAACCTGACTGCCTGCTATGATGAAATGACTGGCTCTGTGGATGCAGGGAGACCAGTGGATGTGGTATACCTTGATTTTAGTAAGGCTTTTGATACTGTCTCCCACAACATTCTTGCAACCAGAGTTAGGTTAGGGAGCAAAAGAATTAAGCCAAACTTGGGGTCCATAGGCAAGCCAGGCCAGGTAGCCAGAGAAACTATCAAAGAGCCAGTAGAGGCACAAACCAAGAGTGAGGCAACCTAAGTACAAGACTGATCCTTGTTGCCCAGACACTTTTCTTCCAGGTGAGGGATTTTTATAGGAAGTGGTAAAGGATCAGATGACCCTGGCTGACCACTTTGGTTGCAAGGAGTGGGAGGGTGGCTAGGCCCAGCTATTGAGTTCTGACCATCTATGCCACTCCAATGCTTAACTGAGGAATTGGCAGACTGGGATGAGTAGCTATGCTAGCTGGTCTCAGATCACAGATTCAAGGTCATGCCCTTGCAGCCAGGTTGTTCCAGCTTGTAGCTTGTCAAGGGTTACCAGTTGCTTATTCTAAGCAGGATTAAGTTCCTTACCGAAACCAGTAGTAGTTGGCCACTTCCTTTAAAACACAAGCAGAGAAGAGTATGGCTATTCCTCACTTGTGTATAGTGCTTACATCACTCGTTTTACTCACCACCAGCTTAAAACAGGCTGTAGAAAATCTCTCCTGTGGGCTGGTAAATGTGGGTTTCAGCCAGCTCAAGTGTGGAAGGGACATGAATATTCGTTTTCCATACCCTGGATGAGTGCTTTAACACCTGTGCTATTATTGGTCCATGTATTTCAGAGGGGGTCTGGACTCCTAACACAATCTTCTGCATTCAGCTTTGGCACTGAAAAATTAGGCATTGAAACTGTAGAGATCAGGTACCTTTGCTTCTTGCCCTCAGTATTTTTCAGCAGAAAAAAAGGCTTCTCAATTAAATGGAAAGATTTTAAGAGCTTTTGGAACTGGTAGCCAAATCCTGATCAGTTTGTATTAGTCCTACCCTTCTCTCTCTAGTCCATCTCTTCTAAGCTTAGCAACAAGTAAAGACACATTTCTCAGCAAGGAGCAGTTCTTAAAAATAAAGGAGGAAATTATAAAGACAATTCAACACCTACCAATCAACTGGTTCAGATTATATGTACTTTGAGTGGTTACAGAATGAAGTAATAAACATTTCAAAATCCTGACAACAATACTTGAAAATTCTTGGAAAAATAAAGACCTCCCTGCAGGCCAAAGACAAGCAAATTAATTTTAGGAGGAAAAAAAGTGTGTGTGTGTGTGGGGGGGGGGGGGGGGCGGGAGGAAGCTTCATTCAGCTTAGATGAGGAGGAGTTGGTGCCACAAGCACAAGTGATGCCAACAATTCCAGTGGGAAAGGGAAGAGGACCAGCCTGGGGCCGCTGTGGAAGACCAAAGAGAGCTACAGCGGGACAGGGAACAGAACCACTGCTGCCACCCCCCAAAAACATTGCAGATGATGACACCTTTAGAGGAAGGAATGGCAGAGCATGGGAAAAAAGTCCACAGATAATACATCTTCGGAGAACAGCCAAGGACATAGTCCATGAAAGTGCCGGGGAAACAACAGAAAGTAATAAAGACACAGTGGTGGAAACCTTCCACTTGTTTCTTTCACAAGATATCCTGACTGTTATCATAAAAGAAGCAAACAGAGAGGCCGAAAGAAGGTTCAGGGAGTGGAATGGTAGCCATCCTGAAAACAGGAAGGAATGGAAAAAGCTGGACGAAACAGAGTTGAAAGTCTACATTGGCCTCCTACTGCTGATTGGTCTATACCATGGTGTTCACAAGGCAATGGAGGAGTTGTGGAAGCAACTCTATGGGTGTCCTTGCTTCCATGCCACTGTAAGTTTAAAAAGATTCCGTCAAATCATCAACTACCTGAGATTTGACAACTAACTGACATATGTGGAAAGGAGAGTGGTGGACAAGCTTGCTGCCTTTCAAGATATTTGGACACAATTTGTGGAGGAGATCAAGAAATGGTATATTTCAGGGATACATCTAATGGTTGATGAGTAGCTCATTGTGTTCAGGGGTTGTTGTCCCTTCATATAGTTTATACCCAGCAAGCCTGTGAAATATGGCTTGAAAATTTAGTGGTGCTGTGATGCAGCAACATCTTTCCCCCTGTCTCAAGATATCTACCTGAGCAAACAACCAGAAACTCCATTACAAGGTAATCTTGGTACCCAGGTCATTGAAAAACTGGCTCATCCCTGGTACAAGATGGGAAGGAAGATTGTGGGTGACAATTTCTTCACATGTATTGACCTAGCAGAAGGGCTGCTACAGCACGACTTGACCTATGTGGGTATGATTTGGAAAAACAGGGTGGATATCCCAAACAAAATGTAAGCAAATCAAAGAAAGGAAACTTTTTCATTCATTTTTGCTTTTGATGGGGAACCCACCCTAGTTTCCTATGTTCCAAAGAAGTCCAAAGTTGTGCTGTCAAGCATGCACCATGACCTGTCAGTGGGTGGAGAGCAAAGAAAGCCAGACATCATCCATGACTACAGTAAAAACAAGGGTGGGGTGGATAGCCTTAACCACTTAGTTTGTATAACCACCTGCAGGTGGAAAATCGACAGGTGACCAATGACTATTTTTCAATATGGTGGATGTGGCTGGCATTGCTAGTCTCATCATTTGTCTAGGCCAGAATGCAAACTGGAATCAAGGATCACATTTAAGATGATGCTTTTTTTTTGCAGTAGCTTGGAGAACAGTTGATCAACGGACAAATAAAATAAAGAATGATGGATTCTGTCTAAGTCCATCAAGTCTGGTATGACTGCCCTAAATTACAAATTGCCACAGCGCACCCCAGTAGAGCCTTCTGCAAGCATGAGTGGGTGTTGTGCTTTTTATGGAAATGGTTTTGGAAGTAATTGTTAGTTTGAAAACAGTGTGAACTGCAGATGTAGCAGATTGTTCATTCAAGTTTTGAAAATAAAAAATGTTTACATTTTGTTTATAGTTCTACTTAAATAATATTAGGGTTTCAAATCATCATAAATAGTCTTTCAAACAATCTGTGTGCTTAATGAATAGTTTTTGGTACCTTTATACTGTTGTCACTGTTCCATTTTGTTCATGTGGATGGGGTAACAAGTTACTCCATGAGAACAACATGGTTATGGTTTCATGAGACTGGATGAGGGTTGGTCAGGACTTTAACCAGTACCTTCTGCATGAGTGCCCAGCTCACCAGACTTTCAGTACTGTTGTGTTTGGTCCCTGTTCTTTTCAAACAGGCTCACCCCAATGTGGAAGAGAAATGTTTTTGAAATTTTAAGAAGTTTACTGGGACAGGAAAATTGTTTTCCACTCAGGTGTCTCTTCAATGTGTTTTCAAGTCCAGTGATGCTTTTCCATACCATACCTCCATATTAAAGTCCCTTTTAGGAACATATCATTAAAGTCATAGTTTTCTTATTGTTTTAAATACTTTCTAACTCATTTTCCTTTTTCTGATGTAAGTATAATCTCAGAAATAGTCCTGGTTCATCTTGAACTTTATAGATGATAGGCACCTAATTCAAATTTAGTTTGAATAACTGTAAATGAGTTGTTAAATTATCATGAGTAATGGCAAATAGTTGTTTGACTAGTCATATTGATTTCTCTGCTTGATCCTTGAAGAACAATATTTGATTTCCCCTAGGGAGCAGCCAGAATTAAAATTCTAGCTATGAATACCCCCACATTAAGGCAGAGAAAAAAAGAGTCAGAATTCTTTTTCCAAGAAAAGCCAAATCAACCATCTTTCTAAAGGATATTCTGTGATCTAGGCATTAATTAATTTAATGAAATCCTGTTTCTGGGAAATCCTGTTGTTATCAGATGTGTGAAAGTTATACTCCTCAGAGATAGGGTGAGTAAAATATTTAAAAGTGAATGTCTTCATTGCATTCTATTGATATAATGATGGGTTTTCTATAGGACCTTTAATCTCTGTATCTAAATACTTCTGGGCAGATCCTCAACTGGTGTGAGAACCGTGTTAAATTTAAAGGAGTAACGATCATTTGTACCAACTGAGGAGATGAGCTGTCATATCTTTTTGGGGCTGATCAACAAAAATGATGATGTCCATTCACTTTTTATAAAGAAATGTTTCAGTTTCAACATTACCGAGAAGAACAAAAAGAAAAGGTTGTATTGAGCTTATTAACATGATTGTCTGATTTGTCTGTATACAGTATTATGTATGAAAGCTACACAGGAAAAGCATTTTCTCACGTTGTTATTAGTTACAATACAATCTCAGATGCCTGTGTTTCCATGTACTAATAACACTATTATGGCCTGTGCTATTCCTCGATCTGTAGTGCTGCCAACCAGACAACTGGAAGCATTTAGGTCACCCTGTATTAAATATGCATCAAACATCCCTGTACTTAGTAAGAATTCAAAAGTCATAACTTCCTTTATATCATTGATATTCTGTGAAACTTTTTCCAGTAGTGAAACTTTTTCCATGATGATCTACTGGCAAATGTCTCCTATTTTCTTTGTACTGACAGAAGAATAACAAAATAAGAAAGGAAGGAAGGACTTTTACTTTTTAACTACTTTATTTAGGGGTTCAGGGATACAAAAAGGTTGGCCGCTTACAAAGCAAAAAAACAAATAAATTACTATGAAACCAAGAACACCATGTCATTGCATTCAACACATCACACCGTGACAGACACCCTCGTTACATGCCACATCATGTCTTACATGCTAGTTATGTGGTTGGAGTGCTGGCCACATGGTCATAACTATAAATAAACAATTTGTACCCTGCTCCATCCAATCATACACGTAACAAAACCTTCAACTTCCCACACAAAAGGAAAGCAAAAAAGCAGCCTGGTGAGGGCCCAGGACGCGGCACGAGCTGGAAGTCGTAGTCCAACACCGAGCCAGCCTGGTTGCCCAGACCAGTCATGACATCAGAGCGTATATTTGAGACGGTCGTCCTCCACATGGCACAGTGCTCCCTCAAGGGCCCAGTGTGTCTCAAAGGTGGGCACTGCCCACCAGAGCACAGCATGCTCAAACTCCAGTGAGAGGTGCGCCTGTACCAGGAGGCAGAAAAGCTGCAGGGCATCATCTGAGCTGGACTTGGGAAGCCAGTTTCAGTGGCTTTTGCGGAAGGCCAACTTGGCCAGACTCAGTAAGAAGTTGGCCAGGAAGATGGGGCCCTTCTCAGCCACCCGGTATGGGTAGGAGCACACGTAGGTGGTCTCTGAAAAGCTCCTGCCCAGCGCCTGCAGCAGCAGTTCGAGGGTGGCTGCAGGTGGGGACAGTCAAGGAAGGCATGAAAGAGGGCCTGCTTAACACCCCCCCGGGCAGAAGGGGCAGGCTGTCGATGCGGCTGGGTCAAAGTGGGATGTAAACGTGTCCATGGCTACAATGCCGTGCAGCAACAGCCACTGCAGGTCACCAGTCTTCTTGGTGGTTGATGGCTTATACAATGTGTGCCACGCCAGGTGGGCTGGTGGGGAATCTGGTGGCACCAGGCGCTGTCGCCATGGTGTATCAGGGTGGCCCGCCAGCACTTGGGCATGGTGGACATGAACCACCCAGGCATATAGACTTCTACACAATAGAAAAGCAAAGAGGCAACCTGTGTCACTGTCAGGAGGCACAGGGAGCATCAGCACAGTGCCGGGGCCACCGGCCAGCTCACTGGCCATGGCCGGGGTGACTGGTAAAGCAGGAAAAGCCTCACTTGGGGCATCCTCAGTGCAGGCGACTTGGCCTGCCCGGAGATGGTCATTCAGGGTGGCTGCTGCCTCCAATGGGAGGGCGGCCCAGATGTCACACAGGAGACAGCTGATGCTGCAGACGGAGCGTGTGCCCAGCCGGATGGTCAAGGCCTTTGGTGAGAGCCAGGCTGACCGAGCGGGGTCAAGGAGATGACTCAGACAGAGAACATGTACCTGAATGAGAATGGCCATGAGACTGGCAGAGGCCAGGCTTGGCATGGGGCGCCTCAGAGCTGGGTTGTGCACCGGGGTTTCCTCAGCAACTGCAGGAACTGCAGGTGATGGGCCTGGGACTGGAGGTGGAAAGTGGTTTGCCAGGCTCGTACCATGCCATGGTAAAAAGCCAGAAGCACGGCCCAGTTCAAAAGTGTAAGGTCCAACAGGAAGAGCTCCTGGTCAAAGCCAAGGGCCCCCACCATCTGCAGAAACTGGCATGCCAGTTGTTGCCAAGGTAGGCACTCCTTGCTGTACAGGAGTCATTGAAGGGCCTGCAGGCGGAAGGTGACCACCTTGCTCGCAAGGTCAACCAAACTCTGGCCCCCCTCAGCTACAGGTCGGTAAAGGACAGCTTGTAGGAGCCAGTGGTGCCCATCCCAGAAAAAATTGACCAGGAGGTGCTGAAGTCTCTTGAGTAGGTCCTCTGGCGGATCGAGTATGGTGCACCGGTGCCACAAGGTTGCTGCCACTATGTTGTTCATGATGAGGACGCTTCCACGGTAGGAGAGGGTGGGTAGGTGCCAGTGCCACCTTTGTAGGCAGGCCTCCACTCCTTCCTTGAGGCCATCCCACCATGAAGGTCAATGGCCCTAGGAACACACCCAGGATCTTAAGGACCTTGCGGCGCCAGGTGAGGCCCCCTGGGAAATCTGGGGGGGTCATGGTGATCCATGCACCAAGCAACAGGGTATCACTCTTGGTTCAGTTGATATGGGCCAAAGAGGCAAATTTTTAAGCTTGCTGGCAGGCTGTCAGGGCCTCCATGTCTTCCTGGATGTTAAGGAAGATGGTCACATCATCTGCATATGCTGACAGCCGGAGTGGAGGGGCAACAGACAGGCCCATGGCTGGTGGCAAGGCGACACCGCTCAGGCAGCACTGCAGTGCATGCAGCAGTGGCTCAATGGCCAGGGCATAGAGCATGCCCGACAGGGGGAAGCCCTGACGGATGCCTCTCCATGTGGGCAATGGGGCACAGAGCACCCTATTCACCTTGAGCGGGCTGGAAGTGTCTCGATACAAGACCCGGAGTGCCCCAGTGAAAAGAGGCCCAAAGCCAAAGGCCTCCAGGTTCTGAAAGAGGTAGACATGGTCCACCAGGTCAAAGGCTTTCTCCTGATCCTGAGAGATAAGGCCAATGTCTAGGCCAAAGAGTTCACTGGTTGTAAGTAGGTCGTGCAGCAGAAACAGGTTGTCTTGGATGGTTCTGTCCGGCATGCAGTAGCTCTGCTCAGGCCCAGTGACGGAGGCCATGACAGTGTGGAGGCGGGTGGCCAGTGCTTTGGCCAGAATCTTGTAATCCACGCACAGCAGGGAGACTGACCACCAGTTCTTAATGCAGCCAAGGTCTCCTTTCTTGGGCAGCAGCATGAGCACTGCATGGCGGCAACTGATCGTCAAGACCTTGTTGGCAAGACTTTCCTGGAAAACACGCAGGAGGCAGGGGCCGAGAAGAGGCCAGAAAGTCTTGTAGAACTCAGCAGGTAACCCGTTGAGGCCTGGGGCTTTGCCGGAGGCGAAGCCAGCCGTGGCCGCTGCCAGCTTCACCAGAGACAATTCCTGCTCAAGTTCCCCGGCCACCAGGGCACCAAGGCATGGCAGGCCCGCATGGAGTTCCCGCGTGACCTCAGGGCAGGACGGCTCAGCCGCAAACAGGTCACAATAGAAGGCAACAGCATGCTCGCGTACTTCACCTGGGTCAGTGATTACCTGGCCCTCAGGGGTCGTGAGGTGATCTAAGACTTTGCTCGCTGCCCACCGTCAGTCCAGGTTGAAGAAGAAGCAGGTCGGGGCATCTGTTTCGGCCAGCTCTTGGCAGCAGGCATGGGTCCTTGCTCCATGGGCGTCCCTCTCCACCAAGTAATGCAGGAACTTCCTACAGAACTGGAGGCTCTTGCGCAGCACCGCATCACTGCCGGCAGCCAGCAGGACAACCTTGAACTCTACCACATCTTCTTCCAGCTCTCTGATATGGCGGCACAGTTCATTTGTGGCCAGCTGAGTGTACTGCTGGCAAAAAGCCTGGATCTGTACCTTGCTCACATCCCACCATAGCTTCCAGGAGGAGTAATTCAGTCTTGTGGCCTCCCAGCCCCGCCAAAAGTTGGCAAAGCAGTCCCAGAAGTAAGAGTCTTGAAGCAGACTGACAATGAAGCAAGAAGCAGATCATCATCCTCACTAACTTCTCGCCAAAGTTGGTGCTAAGGTTGCTGCCATGACCTGGGATGTGACCAAGAGGTCAGCAGACTCCTCTGCTTCCCCTGGGTTAGACCTCCAGAAGAGAGACATTGTACATAGGTCTTACTGCCACCCATCTCCAAAAGCTGGGAGATAGGCAAGGGGTTAGTGACCCCTGCCTTCACCTCCCCCAGCTCCAAGCTGCCCTCAACCCCAGTCAACAGGGTCATTGACATGACAGCTGGAGCAAGGCCAGGCTCTCCAGCAGGGGCCCTCCTGCACCAGCTGAGGAAGGTCTCAGTGGGGATGGGGAGTCTCTAGTGGTCTCTTTGTCTTCTCTTTGTTCTTCTTCTGTGTGGCAGGTGGCTCATCCTTCATAGAGGATGGGCCAGACTGCTTCTGGCCTGCCTCCCCAGGGCCAGCCACATCAGATAAAGCTGTGGTGGAGGGCAACTGGCAGGAGGCCTGAGCCCCATCATCTGATGAGGCCTTGGTGCCACAATCACTGACCACCCCAGCCACCTCAATTGGGGCAGTCAGGGCAGGAAGGGAGGAAGTAGAGGCATCAGCCTTTCCACCTGGTGGCTTCTCTGTACTGGTGGGGGTGGGCTCTGTAGATGGGGGGAGGGTTGGGGCCTAGTCCCAGCCCCTCCGCTGGACGGCATTCTCATGCCTGAGACTCCAGCCCCCTCAGATGGAAAAGGGGTAGAAGGAGTGCAAAACAGGCTCGCAGCTTTGGAGCCATAGGGATAGCCCCAGGCTGGGTCCCTAGTGGTGCCACTGACCAGGAGCAAATTTGCTCCCGGTTATCACTTGCTCCCAGTCAGGGTCAGCCCCTCATGAGGATAGGTGCCCATGGTGTGGAGCCACCGGATTCCCAACCTGGCATTGTCCCACAGGGTTTTCTAGCCACAGCACCGGATGCAGTTTCCTGACAAGTGACATGGAGCTGAAGGCTGGTGACAGCAAGGTGTAAAAGATGGATTGTGGTTTTGACCATATCTGCCCAGAGCCATACCACCCTAGCCACCCAGGTCAGCAAATGTCCTCTGATGGCCATGGTGGACACAGGATGTAGGTAAACTTTGGTGAACATGAACACTTTACCAGCTATGGCCAGCACTCCCACTACGGGCAAGCCACTAATCTGCATGCATGGTAGACAGCAGACCTATAAGTGGCATCTGCTGCCAGTTACAGTCCTTGGGAGGACATGTAAAATGCCTGTTGAGATTTTGCAAGACCTCTCATGCCCTATGTTACTCAGTTGGGGTTGGCCATACCCAGTGGAAGTTTTGCACTGCACAATAATGTGGTCCACTAAGGAAATGGATGTGGAGGGGTTGGATGGATTCACTGGAGCAAGTGTAGAGGCCATGCATCCAAAGGTTGGGCAGACTTACTTGACCTAGAAGACATCATAGCTTCTGACCCATTTGAGATAGATCAATACAATGACCCCTCATTTGGACATGCTTATGGTGAAGGATTAGTGAGTTGTAATAGTGAGCTACTATGGCTGGTGCAGGTGACCCAAGTCCCATGCATTGAGGTAAGAGATGACCTCTTGCATGGTATTACCCAGGGAAAGAGATCAGGGCAGGAACTAGCTTAGTTACTGGTACCACAGTGGTATAGGGCCCTTCTAATTAGGCTTTCACATGATGAACCCATGAGCAGAAACCTGGACAGGGAGAACATGGAAGCCCACTTACTGCAGTGGTTCTTTTGGCCAGGGCTCTACAAGGAGGTCTGACTCTATTGTGAGACCTACCAAGTGTATATTGCCCATTGTGGAGAAGCCATTTAAGCAGATTACCATGGATATCATGAGACTCTTTCCAAAAAGTAGTTCAGGTTATCAGTATGTCCTGGTAATGATGGAATTTTGTTTTGGTCAATGTCTTCATCAATGACCTGAAAGATGGCATAGAGTGCACCCTTAGCAAGTTTGCAGATGACACCAAGCTGGGGGAAGTAGTTGATACACTGGAAGGTAGGTCTAGAATTCAGAGTGACCTAGACAAATCGGAGGATTGGGCCAAAAGAAATCTCATGAGGTTCAACAAGACAAGTGCAAAGCCCTGCACTTAGGATGGAATAATCCCTTGCAGCAGTTTAGGTGGAGATTGACTGACAGGGCAGCAGCTCTGCAGAAAAGTACCTGGGGCTTACAGTGGACAATAAGCTGAATATGAGCCAACAATGTGTCCTTGTTGCCAAGAAGGCTAATGGTATATGGGGCTGCATTGGTAGGAATGTTGCTGGCATGTCAAGGGAAATTATTATTCCCCTCTATTCAGCACTGGTGAGGACACATCTGGAGTACTGTGTTCAGTTTTGGACCCCCTGCTACAGAAAGGATGTGGACCAACTGGAGATAGTCCAGTAGAGGGCAACAAAAATGGTGAGGGAGCTGGGGGACATGACTTATGAGGAAAGACTAAGGGAACTGGGCTTATTTAGTCTAGAGAAGAGAAGACTGAGAGGGGATTTAATAACATCTTATGATCCTCTTTTGATCCTCTTAAAAAGAGTCCACTTCTCTTTCTAGGTGTACTGTATCCATTTCAACAATTATGCAAACGTCATTAGACACAGAGTTTTGTCCATATACTCAGATAAAAAGAGCGACATACATATAGATTTAATATAAAAGTGATAGAAGAACATATCACCACCAGCACCACATTTAAGTACAGAGTAGTGTCCTATTTTAGTATGACTGCAACCATTTTCTGATTTTTTTTTTAATTTTAGAAAAAATGTTTTTTTGGGGGGGCCTTGTTTTTAGCTTTGTTTGCTTTTTTAGCTACAATGTTCTTCTGAAGACTTTACTACTCAAGTCTGTGATACGTACTGGTTTTTTTAACCTTAATTCATACAGAAAATGCTTGAATCCCTTTGAGAGTCTGACTCACTATTAAAAAAGCAACTGTGCTGCATTACTAACATACTAGCTCATGAAAAGAATACCTTCCCTCCTAGGAAAGAAGCTGCCAGGGGGAACTCTCTATTTTCTGGGAAGTTACATGAAGCAAACCCTCATGTTTTGTGTGCTGTATCTTTGCTTGGTTTACATGAATACCCAGACCAACAGCAATGGGCAGGACATTTGAGTAGGGGTGCCTTTCTTCTGGAGGATCAAAACTTAAGAATTAAAGTCCCTTTAAGAAGGAGGTTTTGTATGTTTAAGTAAAGTATGTCTCTTAAGTATGTCTCTTGTTATTGGTATATGGAGGCCAGCAGTTGGGGCCCAACCACAGCTTAATATAAACCCAAATTCTGGACTCAACCCTTCAAATTTTGGGAAAGTTAGAATAGACTTTAGGCACATGTCCACTCTCAGTAAAGACCACAGAAGATGGATTAAAATATCAATCATCACCCTGCGGTAGCAGTGAAACTTACACCTGTGTTAAGAAAATGAGTGAGATGGTGACGGATGTCTTTAAAATACTCATTGGGTGCATCTACATGTGACGCTACATTGCCATAGCAATGTGCTTTGGTGATGTAGCATCTGTGGGCAAAAACCATGATGCCACCACTACTATGTCTCCAAAGCAATCCAGTCTCTCTGTATAGCATGTTGCTATGGTGACAAAGATTCATAGATTGTAAAGCCACTAAAAATAACCACGTGCTGCCAGCACAGAGCAGTACAGGTTGGTACTGCACCATCATTTAGTGCTTCCAAAAGGAAGTATTAAATGACAGCACATTAACCATGGCACTGTAGGAACATGTGTAGATGCACTCATTACACCACAACAAGTAAATGAATTTTTTCCATAAACACCATTTGCATGGCAAGAACTGTATCTGAGGAAAAAAACCCACAGCAGCAGCAATATTACAAAGGTATTTAAATCCTGATTTTTATATTGATAACCATGTACTCATAACTAGCAGGCTTGATTTTATTTTCACATATGCTGGGAAAGTTGAAAAATTGGGTTAAGGTCAAGGGAAACACAACTGTATTAAATAAACATTACAGAATTAACTAGACCGGTAAATAGAGTTTGCAAAATGTCTTTATTGGCAGATTTTTGTGGAATAATTTTGGTGGAAAACTATTTAGGTTATACAGATTAGGGACTCCGGTAAATGGGAGGAAACACATGGCAAAAATGTGAACATAGTCAAAGTGAATATAACACAGAGCTTGAAAATGCAAAAATGGACATTCTACTTGATGCTCTTCCATGACTTTTACTTGTAAGATAGGCCCCTTTTATATGTTATATTTATGCAGCAGTTAAAGTGTTAGATGTGGCATAAATTTCAAGGGTGCTACTCTCCCTGTGCCTAAAGAAGGGTTTTTGTGCCTAAAAGCTTGTAAAGAATAATTTTCCAACAATTTAGTTGGTCTAATAAAAGATATCAAATAGACTTTCTATTGGTTATGAAAACTTAAAATATGTTACCAGTTTGTATAACAACATCCCACATCATGATGGTATCCAAGCCTGCTTAACATATCTACCACAGCAAGATTACAACTCAGAGTACAGACCTAAAGATATTACTGAACTTATACACTTCATCCTCAGACACAACAACTTTAGTTTGAACAAACAACACTTCCTCCAGACCATGCGCAGAGCAATATGCCAGAAAAATGGTCCCACAATATGCCACCCTTTTTATGGCCCACATGGAAGAAGAATTATTCAAGAACTGTACCATCAAACCCATGCTATACTTAAGATATATAGATGATATCTTCATTTAGACTGAAAATCTGCAATCTTTGATTAATTTCCATCACAAAGTCAATAATTATCACTCCTTCATCAGACTCTTTCTTGAATAGGGGCAGGTCATGTCAGACCAACTTGATTGCCTTTTATGATCAGGTCACAAAAGCCTTGGATGCAGGTGTCGCTGTGGACATAGTCCTTCTGGACTTCAGCACGGCCTTTGACACCGTCTCCCACCCCATCCTCATTAAAAAACTAGTTGACTGTGGCATTGATGCCTACACAGCCAGATGGATTGAAGATTGGCTGAAGGGTCGTACTCAGAGGGTGGTGGTGGATGGGTCATATTCGGCCTGGGGAGAAGTGGGCAGTGGAGTCCCCCAGGGCTCGGTCCTTGGGCCTGCGCTGTTCAATTTCTTTATCAGCAATTTGGATGATGGGGTGAAAAGGAACCTGTTTAAATTCGCTGATGATACCAAAATTTGGGGTGAGGTGAGCATGCTAATAGGGAGGGAAAGGCTGCAACAAGACCTGGATAGGTTACAGGGGTGGGCTAGCAAAAACAAGATGCGTTTCAATACTGACAAGTGCAGGGTGCTGCACTTGGGCAGTAGTAACCAGCAGCACACTTAAAAGATGGGGAAACTCCCTTCTTGAGAGCACAGAGGCAGAAAGGGATCTTGGAGTCATTATTGACTCCAAGATGAACATGGGCCGACAATGCAAGGTCATGGTTGGCAGAACTAACCGGACCTTGTCGTGCATCCACAGGTGCATCTCAGGTAGGGCCAAGAAGGTGATCCTCCCCCTCTATGCAACACTGGTCAGGCCACAGCTGGAGTACTGTGTCCACTTCAGGAGGGATGTGGACAACATTGAGAGGGTGCAGAGGAGGGCCACCCAAATGATCCGGGGACAACAGGGCAGACCCTACAACGAGAGACTGAGGACCTGAACCTGTTCAGCCTTCACAAGAGAAGGCTGAAGGGGGACCTGGTGACAGTCTATAAACTCACTGGGGGGACCAGAAGGGTTGGGGAGAGACCTTGTTTCCCCTAGTGCCCCCTGGCATAACAAGGAATAACAGCCATAAGCTGTTGGAGAGTAGGTTTAGATTAGACATCTGTAAGAACTGCTTCACTGTCAGGGCGGCTAGGATCTGGAACCAACTTCCAAGGGAAGTGGTGCTGGCTCCTACCCTGGGGGTCTTTAAGAGGAGGCTTGGTGCCTACCTGGATGGAGTCATTTGAGCCCAGTTTTTCTCCTGCCCAGGCAGGGGGTTGGACTTGAAGGTCTACATGGTCTCTTCTGACCCTATTTCTATGATTCTATGATATTCCAGCACCAACATTTCCTTTTTAGACACTAGGATCAACATCCAGAATGGTGGAATGCAAACCACTGTATGCAAGAAACCTAACGGACAGCATACATATCTACACAGAACCAGCAAATACCCTAAACTTACAAATAAAGCTGTAATATACAGCTAAGCCCCCCAATACCACTACAGTTGCACTGAGAAGAACACCCATGATTGTCACCTTGCAAATCTCAAAAGGGCTTTCACTCAACAAGGACACTTCTCCAAAGAGACAGATCACACTTTTGAAAGAGCCATCTGGATACTACATGAAGAACTGCTGCAGTAGAAAAAGAAAATCCCCACAAAATTGCACACCATCACTAATGATATACCATCCTTCCCTTGAACCTTTATGGAAAATCCTTAAAGTATTGCAACCCATACTAGAAGACCTAATTTCTAAAGAGATCTGGACCATGCCAGGACAAGAAATATAAAACCTGCCAACACATCCTCACCATTCTCACAAGAGCTACACCCCACAACAGAACTATCACCATTCCTGGATCTGCACCTCTAGAAATGAAATATCTCTCATCCAGTGCACTGTATGACTGGATGGAAAATACGTAGGAGAAAACAAACAACAACTGCGTACCTTAATTAATACACAACGACAAAAATACTCAGTTACCTGTGGCTGCACACTTCTCACAAGACAACCACTCTCTCTCCAATCTCTCAATTCTAATCCTCAAAGGGAATTTACAAAACACCCTTCATAGACAAGTCTATGTACTTTACTTCATAAATCTTCTGGATACAAAAAATCATGGACTAAACATAGACTTTGGATTTATGAATTTATAACCTGCCTGCCATCTGCTAACCCCAGGTAACTTCTCTACATTTTACCAGCTACATTCTATCACCAGTTCAACATTCCCCATTTCCCCTCCATGCCCCCACCACCTACTTGTCTTGCACCCAACAACTCACATCCCCTCTGATCTTCCCTGCCATGCATTTGTATTTTCACAGAGCTGAATTTGCATATTAGCTTAAGCTTTTATTCCACCCAGGAGTGCACACAAACACCAGCACACTCTCCCTATGCCTGAAGAAGAGCATATGTGCTTCAAAGCTTGTAAAGAACAATTTTTCAACTATTTAGTTGGTTTAATAAAAGATATCACATTTACCCAAATAACTTTGTCTACCAAGGGTGTTACATATGCACCCAATTTAGGGTACCATAAAATAGCAAGCTAGTTATAAACATGTTCTCCATTGTATGTAGAACATTTTTATGGCTCCTCTGTATGGTGTCTTAAATTGATATGTATTCGGGTGGGATCAGGGCTGACAATCAGCCAGTTTTTGGCCCCAGTGCAGTCCTTGGCTGGAGCCAACAATCAGTTAATCATCAGCCATGTCCTTGGGCTTGTGGGCACTCAGCTTTGAATTTGCCAGTGAAAGGGAACCTGGAATCAGGTATCTGGGCTCCCCCTGCACCAGCAAGTAGAAAAAAGTGGGTTCTAATTTCCACTCCCCAAATCATGCCTGCTATACCCGTGTGGCATAGCAAGAAGTACAACTGTTTGGATTGGGGATTAGATACCACTGAGCCTTTAAATGAAGAGGTGCCATGGTCCATACATGCAGGTATTCAGTTACAATCTGGCTTGAGTCCCCAAAGAAATAAAGATCTTTTATCTTCTTTTAGTTCCCAAAATAAAAATGCTCATGCAACATACTTTCTTTTGCATTGTGTCATCTCAGTGGTTTCAAGCAATATAAGTTTCAAAATCAAGGTTACAAAATATTTTCCCCTTGATACAGATTTAAGACAGCTCCAAACCCCAAAAGTCAAAAAACACTATAAACAACCCATTGATCTGAAAAGCGAAGCATCTGCCAAAGGCTAAAATATATACATTTGACATGATAATGACTGTTTTCTAGGAAAGAGCTGAGATAAAATAAGTGGTTTAAATTCAATACAAATGGAAACAAGGAACATCTTTTCTTTTCTCTTCCTTTCTCTGGCAGGTTTTAATTTTCTTAGTTTTCTGGCAATAATAAAAAAGAGTGCAAAAGTTAGAGAAGCATATATTAAGTAGCATTTTTGGCACTTCCAATAGTTTGTATTGTTCTGTCTGCGCATTATGTTGTGATATAGAACTGTAATTGTAGTCATCTTATTACGTGATGAAAATATGTTTGAGAGCAAAATATATTGTAAGGCTACACTTTCCATGTTATCTGTGGGGACCCTGAGGATATTTTTAATAGTGCAGAAGCTCCTATAAAACACTTTTGCAAAGAACATGTAGATTTTTCTACTAGAATGATTCTTGTGACATGAGAAATATGTAGAATTAACACATCCTAAACATCTCCTTCTTATTGTCCTGTTTTTTACTGAACACATGTTTAAGTTAGCAAAGATCCTTTTTGGAAAGGCCCAGACATTCATACCAAATTAGAATATTTGTATTCTTTGGACTGAAAAATGCAACTGGTAAAATGATATTTAAATCACCTAGGGTCAGATGATTGTAGTTTCCAAAAGTAAATTAATGCAGTTGCAACATAGTACATAAAATACATTAATTCTAATGAATGAATCAAATCTTTAATGTGTTTAGCTATAACTGGCACTGCCTGAAGGAAACTGAAGGCACTTACCACTTCAGTGCAAATAGGCAGGCCTTATCCAGAGGACTCAGAGCACTTTCTTAGTTTTATTTTTTTGCTACTTTTAAAAAATGAAAACTAAGAAAGAGCTTTCCCTTGCAAGGATCAAGTCTTTTTGTACTATGCAATGCAAGGAACTGAATGGTGGCTAAAAGGAAAGTAGTTTTAATTGCTCTGCCAATGTGAAAGAATCTTTTGTACCAACCATTCCTGAGCCAAAAGGAGGCATAAAAGTTTAGATATCACAGTTTTTAAAAAATACTTAAAATTTGTTGACTTGGACCTAGACACGGCAAAGTAAATTAACACATTGTTTTCACTAAATCTGGGGCAACAGAGTTTTTGAGACAGTGAAGCACCAACAAAATTGTTTTATAATGAGCTCCACTACTAGGTGTGTTTACACATTCATTTGATCTGAGATCAGTTTACTTGCAAGTAAACTACTACTAGTAACTCCCCACCCCCACCCCACCAGGCAGGCATCTACACATGCCAGGGACATGGCAGCAGACTTGCTGCTTTTAGCATCAAACTGCTGCCAGTTCCTGAAGCCTTGCAATGGGCCTCTGCCACTACCTTGGGGAGCTTGAGGCTCCAGCTGCTGCTGCCAGCAGCCATCTTGAAAAGCCAGCACCACTCTCTGCTCCCTGGCCAGCCACTTCCCTGGCCAAGAGTAGTGTGCACAGCTTAGGGGCAGCATGCGGCAGCTGTCTTGTCACCACCTCTGCATCCCTGCACCATGGCTGCCCCAGCCCCTGCCTCTGGCAGTGACAAACAGTGACCTGGGCTCTTGTTGGCCACCATGCTAACCCTGCTGGCCCATCACACTGACTGCCAGCTGGCCCATGGTTGTCTGGGCTTCCCCACAAGCAGTGACCACCTTGCACAGCTGCAGCATGCTGTCCCAGGACCACTGTGCAGCTGCTGTTTGGACCCCATCCAGCTGGCCGGACCCCAGCAGGGATGCCAGTGAGAGGCTGCTGGATGCCACTTCTGGGGCCATCCTTGCCTTCTTGGGTCTCCAGCTCTGCTGCCTCTGGACTCACTGGGCCAGTCAGGACTAGTGGCTGTATGTCATCCAGCAGACCTGGGACAATGAGTAGTGGCTGGAGGCATTCCAGATGACTCAAACCACCTTCTGGGACCTTCTGAAGAAGTTCTGGCCACAAATGGAGCATCAGGACACTGCCATGTGGCCACCCCTCCCCACAGACACTTGGCTGGTACTGACCCTGCTCCAGCTGGCAATGCCCACCAGCATACACTATCTGGGCCATCTTTTTGGGATGGGCAAGGCCACTGTGTGGGAGGCCACAGCAACCACCCCTACTCTAGCTGGAGAGCCTTTCACTCTGCTATGTTCCAGACCAGCACTGACCAACATGATACCTTCAAAAATGTGTATTGGCTGGGTAGGCAGTGCCCAGGATGCCTGAATGTTTCACAACTCCACCCTGCCAGTCCTGATGAAGAGTAGCCATTTTGCACTGGGGTGCCAGACATGCAGCTTATCAGGGACCCCATCTACCTGCTCCTACCTTAGCTCATGCAGCCCTACCCTAGTCAGATGGACCTCCACCAGGGCCAGAACCACATGCTGGTAGAGTGCACCTTCAGCCACCTCAAGAGATGCTGGTGCACCCTCACCTCATGCCTTGAGTTTCCTGAGGACAGCATCCCTCAGGTCATCATCATGACCTGCATGCTGCATAACATCCGTGAGGCCCAGAGGGAGCTCTTTCATGAGGCCTAGGTAGGGGAGATGCTGCAGGTAGAGGATGTCTGGCAGCAGGAGAACCAGCTATGACAGCAGTGGCAGCAGTGCCAGCAATGCCCCACACTCTGCTGAGTACCTAGGTGAGCTGCATACCCACCAGCAGGGGCCAAGGCACCAGGTGCAAGAGGAGCTGGCCAATCACCTCCTCCTGTACTCCCTGCTGTAGCTTGCCTGGACCACCCCCCCTTCCCCCCATCCACCCTCAGCAGCACACTCACTGCAGGCACACCTGAGAAAAACAACAGTTTTTATTCCCCTCACATCAAACAGACCTCCCCCATCCCCCCTCTCTCCAACAAACTGAGCCTCTCCACCACCCACCCCACCCACCAATAATAAAATACCTTCTAGGCCAAGTGAAATATTTACATAAGAAATGCTGTTGGTGTTTGCCTACCCTACAGGTGTGGGCAACCATGGGGTGGGGGTGCTTAGGGGCAGAACCTGGGGCCAGGCGGTCAGTACCCCAGCCTCTGGCCATTCCCTCACAGGTGTGCACACAACAGTGAGCCCTTCCTCTCCAGAAGTCAGTGTCCAGGGCCAGCATGGTGGGCATACAGTTCTGTTCCCTGCTGCAGGCAGCTCTGGCTCCATGCCAGGCCTGGGCCCAGGTGTGTGTGTTTGTGAGGAGGGGGTATGGGGGACTGGGTGGCAGGGAACCCAGAGCAGGGCCCAAGGAAGGGGCTCTGGCTTGTGGAGGTGGCACTGGACCTCCACCCAGGCCCATGGGGGGGGGCCTATTGCTGGGCAGTGGGTGGTTGTCAGGAGGCAGGCAGGGGTTGGGCACTGGGCAGCAGATGGCACGCAGATGACAGTCTGGGCCAGGACACTGTCCAGCACCTGGCAGTCATCATCCATGGCCTGCCCTGCCCTTCCCAGGACCTACTCTTCTCCTGCAGGGCCTCCATCTGCTAGCACTCCAGGGCCAGGAGCTGCACCCAGAACTCTCAGTACGCCCAGTCCTGTGCCTCTTCATGTTGGTCCTGTGCCTCCTTGCACTGGTCTTTTGCATCTTTGTGGGCCATGTCCTCCACCCATCACCCACATCCTCCACCCACAATCCTCGGCCCTGGCCATTGTTTTCATGCTGCCCACTACCCTGGCCCTCACCCTAGCCCCATCTGCCACCTGTCCTGGTGGGCCACATCCTCCACCTGCCAGGCCCATGCATTCACAAGAAAGTCCTCTGACACCATCACCAGCCATTCCAGGAGGAGAATATAGTCCCAGATCCTCCTTCTGTGGAGGTGGTGCATCTTCAGGTTCCTGGCTGTAGGCTGTGGTAACTATGAGCCTGCACCCTGACTGCCAACTGTGGCTTCTCCCCTGTGTGTAGCTGCAGGGCCTGCAGAGCCATGAGAAAGAAGTTTGTGAGTTTGCAACATTTATGAGATGCTCTGTACCAGGGGCTTTGTGCTGCCCAGCCTCAGATCAGGAGTTGGGCATGCACAGGTACCCAGGGACTATGGCAAGTCATCTGGGCAGAGCTGGGCCTAGGTGGCTGCTGGCCAAGCCTCCCATCTCTGCTACTTTCTTAGGGGCAAGTGGGCTACTGGGTGTTGGCTGCAGAGAGTCTGCTTACCCTGCCCCATTGGGTGGGCTTCCATGCCAGCTTTCTGGGCCTCTTCACAACTGTCTCTGTGCTGCCAGACCTGGGCAGCTGCCTGCAGCACCCAGTGAAGGAGCACAGCATGAGACTAGCAGCTGCACACCAAGGCAATACCACACAGCACCTGCAGGCTGCACACAGGCTACTGGGATTGGGGGGGGGGGGTGCTGTGGGAAGTTGGAGCTGGCTCTGGTGGCTAGGAGCTGCCTGTAGCTAGGCCTGGGTGCTGGCAGGCCTGGCTTGGGGCTGCAGCAATCTGCAGGTTTGAACAGCCTGGGTCTGGCAGCTGCATGGCACTGTGGTGCCAGGCAGTGGTACTGGGGTGTAGGTCGACTAGTGTAGCTAGCCTGTGGCCTGCCTAGGGGGACACAGAGCCATGGAATGGTCTCAGGCTGCCTGCATGTACCCAAGGGCTCAAAATACAAGCAGATTTTTAAGGGCCTGAGGCTGGGACTGCCATAGAGCTGGCTCAGCCCTGGAGCAGGAGAGGACCCCAGCCTGGCCTTGGGCTAGCTTCAGGTTGGTCCCCTAGTCTCATAGGTGACCGGGAGCAAATTTGCTCCCAGCTGGCATATACACATGAATTACGGCACAGTAACTACTCATGAGTAATTTTGGTACTTGCATTTGCAGGTAGCAAATTTACTCTCAAGTCATTTACCGTGCAGTAAGCATGCCCACATGCAGATAGTACATTTGGTCAACAACGGTATGGCTTATACGTATTTAAACCAGGAAGAAGGTTTTTCCCCTCCCCCCTCTTGTTTCTGTCAGGGATGTCAGGATTATTGAGGTTTTTTGTTTGTTTGTTTTCCTTGCTCAGAAGCATTGGGTGTTGGCTGCGGCTAAGGTTGAGGGTTTTGACTGGGGCGTGCCAGCACTCCTGCTAGGATTAAATCCAGAGGTGCCAGAATAGAGGGTCTTGCCCCTCTGCTCAGGATCAGGCTGATCACTATATTTGGGGTCAGGAAGGAATTTTACCTCATGGCTAGATTGGTTTGTACTGTGAGGGTTTTTACCTTCCTCAGTGGCAGCACGTGTGACCCTCTTCTTGGATCTCTTGAGAGTATTTTAACAAATTTTTCAGCAGCAGGGCATTGACCATCATGGTCCCCCTGTTTTATATGTGGCAGGATAGTAGAGCTTCATGTCTTGTTCTTGCATCAGGGTTGACTATCTAGTTTTGCTAATAGGTCAAATAATGGATTTGTATAGCCTGGTTTGGATTGGGCTGATCCTTCCTCAGGCAGGGGGTCGGACTAGATGACATCTGTAGGGCCCTTCCAGCCCTGCTTTTCTAAAATTATATTATTCTATTTCTATGACTATAGTCATGCTTTGTTGTTATATATGTACACTTAATATTTTGATAGCATGTTATAGTGTTCAGCATTTGTGATATGAAATGACCAGGGTAGTATACATTTGATGAATTTGAAAAGAAATTTTTCGATATCTTTCCAGTTTTTTAAATGGTACAATCTGGTCATTTCAAAAGCACAATATATTGTAAAAAACAAAACAAAAAATACTTCATAAACAGTCACATCAGCTGATGGGGTAAGCATTGCTATCGGCATTCCAGACCTTTAATTGGCATTAAAGTAGAACCTACAGTACAGTTTTTATAAGTGTAGCCATAAGAATCATGCTGTGCCATCAATAGCAGGAAAATCATCCCATCTTTTCTTTAAATGTTGCTTCAGAATTTTAACAGATGGCTTCTACAAGGCTCTATTTCATTATATTTAAAGAGCAATATTTTACATTGTACTATTTATTCTGGCTCTTCAACATTGTTTTGAAAGGTTGGTAGACAGTTTCCATTACAGTAGCCAGAATACGTCTGATTTGTAGGATTAAGTTGTTATTAGAGTCTGTTATCTCACAGCATTATAATGACATTAATAAAATGATGTCATGCAATAGAAGCAATGTGATTATCCATTATGTGGAACTTGTTCCATAAATGTGGTCTTGCAAATATGCTTATTATCCTTACTTAAGTCGACATTGAGGTTTCTTAATAGAGCAACATTGACATATTAAAGAGCTAGTGGGCACGTCTACACATGTGCTGGTCTGCACAGTTGTTCCTGTGCAGTTATTTAGTAGTCAGTACTAAATGTCAGCACAGTATGCGCTGTTAAAAATTCAAGCTACTTCTTTGCTTTTACCAATTCTAGCAAATACAGATTGCAAATACCTATAGAAGATTTTATTTAATATCTTGATATATTAAAAAAAATCTAAATAGCATATTTTAGCTTTAGTAATAGAAATTCTGTCCTATCAAGCCAGTGTTCTGAAGGGAAGAAGGAAAAAAGATGCTTGCTTACAAATATGTTAGAAGCTCTTGGAATTTGCTAAAAAAGAATATTTTCCTGCCTCAAAACCAGGAAGTCTGAGAATCTTCTTTGAATCTTGAAGGAGTATGCAAGTTCTATGAGAAAACATTTAAGAGTAAATTTCCAATTAAATAAAAAAACCCACAAAGATGGGTAGAAGATAGCAGGCCTTGTATTACAGAGCTTTTTTATGAAAGAGGGAGTGAATTATTAAATAAGTTACATATAGAGATGAAGAAATACAAAAACTTAACATCCACTGTGAAACATAAAGAAATTGTCAGAAAACTGAAAGGAAAAGAAGAAAAAAACACAAGTGGATCTCCCCTGTGGACACTGACTTGGATTAAGGGGTATTGTTTATATGTATACCTTAGGGATTGGATGTATTTTTAAATGTTACTTGACAAGTTGGATTCATTAATAAATAACATTGTTTTTTAAAATAAAGAGCATATATTAATATGTAAAATGGAAAACTAATGTAAAGTAAATGAATATATAAGGTATTCTATTTAACCTATTTCAGTATTCCTCCAGAATCAATCACCAATCACTGCTGTACTAGAAGATGCTCAGATACTACAGTTACTAAGGCTTTATGAGAATCATAGGGGTGGAAGGGAGCTTAAGGTCCATCTAGTCCAATCTCCTTCACAGACGTAGAATGGGCAATTCCTAAATGATGCCAGAGAGATGCTTACCCAGCTTCTTGCAAACTTCAAATGAAGAGATTCAACAGCTTTCCTAGGTAACTTATCCTATGGTTCCATTATCCTATGGCTTGTATAGTTAGGATGTTGGGGGTTTTTTCTGACATTTAATCGTAACTTGCTTTGCTATAGTTTAAACCCATTGCCTCTTATCCTATTCTTGATAGCAAGAAGTTGTTCCTCCTCTTCTTTATGGTTTTTTTCAAATATTTGAAATCTGCTATCATGTCTCCCCTTGATTTCCTTTTCTCCAGACTAAACATACCTAGTTCTCTCAAACTTTCTCTCTAGCTCTCACAATACAGTTTGCATTCTATCCCTTTTATCCCTTTGTTACTTGCTTTTGGATCCTCTCCTGTTTCCCTATCTCCTTAAAATGTGGTGTCAAGAACTGGATACATTACTCCAGCTGAAACTGACAAGGCATTGACTAGAATGTTAATATGATGTCCCATTGTTTTGCATAATTATGTTAATCCAGTCCAAAAATGCATTTGCTTTCCTGCAACATTGCATTGTTGACTTGCTGAGTTTGTGATCCATTGTGTGTGTCTACATGGCTTTACTGCACAGTAATTTACTGTGGAGTTAACCTGCCCTGGGCAGGCATCTACAAGTGCAGCCATTTGGGAGCACATTTGCTCCTCACGGCAGTAGCCTGCTCCTGGTCTCCTCTGGCCCTGCAACACACCCTCTGCAGCATCCAGAGGGAGCTGAAAGCTCTAGCCACAGTTGCCTGTGGCCAGGGGCCCTCTTCATCCAGGTTAGTTTTGGCCCTGGCTGCTCCTGGCCAAGGTGCCCTCAGATTCATTGCAGAATCTGAGAGTACCTGCCACTGCAATGCTGCTGCTGCTGCTGTCCAGCCCCTGTGCGGCTGCCCAGATCCTACAGAGACATTGACAGCATGCACATGGACACAACCACTGCTGCCATCCATGAGCTCTTGGGGCTCCAGCCATTGTCCAGTACACTTGGGATGACAAGAAGTGGCTGGAGTCCTTTTGGAAGGCCCAGGCCACCTTCTGGGACAGAGGTGGGCAATTATTTTGGCTGGAGGGCCACTTAGTGAGTTTTGGTACACTGTTGAAGGTCACAAGGGTAGTCCTGACCCTTGACAGGTGCCCCTCAGCCCCCATTGCCATCTTGGGACCAGAAGTCCCACCCCTAACCCCATACCTTTGCCACTGGAAGTCCTTCCCCTTGTCCCTGGAAGCACACTTTTTGGGAGGGGAGGGTTGCCATCTTCAAACCAGAAAAAAAAATCATATACTGAAAGTTAATCACCTACTATAACATTTTAATTTTATTATGAAAAATATTTTTGTCATGTTTTGTGATTGTATGGTATATATAGAGATGATTGCATAATAAAGAAAAAATAAAGCCTTACACTTCTACATTGTGTGCGTGGGGTGTGTGGTTGGGGTGTGTGTATGGTGGGGTGCGTGTGTGTTCTGAGGTTTTTGAGGGAGTGTGTCTGTGTGTCTGGTGAGGTGTAGGGTATGTGGGGTATGTATATATGGGGGTTGGGGAACAGTGTGTAGGAGTGCGGGGATTGTAGAGTGAGGGAGGGTGGGAGGGTATGAGGATCCCCCATACACTCCCCCTCATAGTACACAGCCCCCACCGCTGGTGGGCAGTGAGCGCTCAGGGTGCTCATGGCTTGCGCAGGTACACAGGCTCTAGCGAGAGCTGCACATGGGGGCAAGGAGCACAGCCATGCCATCCTGCTTGTGCTGTGTGGGGCTACCGCAGCACACATGCAGCTCCTGGCACTCATGCACCACTAGGGGATACCCTGTGCAATGAACCCAGCTGCCTTTCCTGCCCTCTGCCATGCAGGTCCTGGGACTCCACAGGAAGTGTAGGGGAGACCCACTCCCTGCTTCCTGGAGGAGTCCCAACCCCTGCGCTGCAAGGGCGGGGAAAGCAACTGGCTCCATTGTGTGGGTCTTCCCCCACTGGCTCATGAGTGCCACGAGCTACACATGCACCACAGGGAGCCCTGTGCAGTAGAGGTGGGCTGGCCTGGTTGCACTCCTTACCACCACGTGCAGCTCTGGCTGGAGCCATGTGCTGCTGGGAAACAGTGCCTGCATGGTACCCTGAGTGTCCACTGCCTGCTGCTGCTGCTGGCTGGGGGGCTGTGAGCCATGGGGTCTGTGGTGCCCTCCAGGACATGTTGGGACACACCATGCTCTGGGTGCATAACCCCCTGAGGTGGCTGTGGGGTTCCACACCCTAGGCTTCCCCCAATGCATCGGGGCCCTGGATGGGACTGACATCCCCATCACCTGCCCATCCCTTACTACAGCCTGAGGGGCTTTCACTCCATCATTCTGCAGGCCATTGTCAACCACCATGGTGCCTTTACCAACATGAGTACCAATGATGCCCAGTCTTTTGCAACTGTACCCTGCCAGCCCTTGTGGAGAGGAGGTGCTTTGCTCCAGTGGTGCTGGATTTGCAGCTGGGCAAGGTGATAGTCCTGCCCCTCTGTCGCAGAGCACTCAGGTGCCCTGTAACTGAGAGCAGAAACGGCTCAGGAGAGACCCCTAGTGGTGGGAAGGGGGAAGCTCAGCTGCCAGTCACCAGGACTGTACAGGTGCTGGTTGCTAGGGCAACCAGGGAAACCTAGAGACAGGAAGGGGTGGAGCTAAGCCCTTCTTAAGACCAGGCAGGAGGCCAGAAGGACAGTTTCCCTCCGGTGGCCGAAGGAGGAGGAACTCAGCCAGCACAAAGGGGAGAACTCTGAGGGTGGGAACATCCTCTGGTTCCTGGTGGGGGTTGGTGCACTCTCTCTCTCTCTGTCTGGTAGGGATGGATTCTTATTTTGACCAGGACAGTCTAGCTTTTATGTTGTAGCCCAGGGGCTTAGTGTTCTTGTGTTTATTGTTTTGATCGGAGAACTGGGTGAAGCTATTAGGGGTTGGAGGAGGCCTCACAGGGACTCCACAGTAGCGTGGGGGTTCCTGGTTCTGGAGAGGGTGCAGCATTGTTTGGGGTACGTTGGCCCCAACCCCAGAGTTAAGGGGCAGCGAGAAGCCCCAGAGCTGGCACTGGTGAGAAGTCCCAGAATGGGCAGTGCGGGACAAGCTAGAGGGTGCTGGTAGGGGTGCGGGCTGTGAGACGAGCTAGAGGGCACTGGTGAGGGTACAGACTGAGGGACAAGCTAGAGAGCGTCTGTGTGGTACAGAGTGTAGGACAGACCTGAACAACACCAGATACATATGCGAGGCTTGGGCTGAGGTGTAAGGGGAGAAAAGGAGCCACAGATAGTGCCTCAGGCACCGAGACAGAAAATAGGCAGCCTCCCGTTTGATTAAGATCTTCCAATCAAGAAAATAACAACAAGGCATGGCAAGCGAGAAGGAGGGTGTTGGCCCTTGATCAGTGTCGTGGGACCATTAATAGATGGCCCTGAAGAGGCACAACTGTCACACCCTCCTTATATGGGCCCCTGCCTACCCACTCCTTTCCAGGCTCATGCATACTTACACTAGCCAGCTGGACACGGCATATTTAAACAGGTGCCTGAGCTGGACCTGTGTGCTGGTGCAGTGCACTTTCAGCTGCCTGAAGGGATGCTGGCACACTCTCACCACCTGCCTTGAGGCCACAGAGCTATTCCAGTAGCCAGGGGAATAAAGTGCTTTTCTGAAATCTGTCCACAGTGAGCATGGTGCTGGGGGTGTGCAGTGAGGCTGGTGTCCAGATGACCTACAGCAGGGAGTGTAGGAGGAAGTAGTCCACAAGCACCTCTCACATTCAGTGTCCTGGCTCCCACTTCCAGGTGTGCAGCTTACCTGGGACCTTGGTTGGGAGGGCCCATTGCTAATGTCACCACTGCAGCTGGCACTCCTGGTGCCAGGTGTCCTCCCTGCACTGTTCCTCCTCCACCCAGGCCTCACCAAAGAGCTCCCGTGGGTCTCACATATGTTATTTAGCACACAGGCCACAATGATGACCTAGAGTTTATTGGCCTCTGAATAAGAGATGTACATTTAATTATAATGACTACAGGACTAAAGGCATAATGTCTTTTGACTATATTTTCATAGTTTGCTCTGTTTTTTCAAAAGGCTGCAGCAGGTAGCCAGTTAGTGCACATTACAATAGTTACATGTGTATTTTCTTTGATCTTAAATGTAGTAATATAGTGCTACCATCCTAGCATATTAGTAAAACTTCTAGTTTCTTTATGCCTGGAGAAAATTGTGCTGTGTTATAAATGATAATGTGCCACAACATCTGCACCCTCCTTTTCTAAATCCTAAATCCACCCATGCATATATTATTGCTAGTGGTTCTGAGATTTCTTTAGCTAAATCCTTCACTAGCTTATGGTGAATTTTGTTTGGCCTTGTTGACATCAATTCATTTAAATATCAAAAGCTCTCTGACATACTCTTTACTTATCCATAGCTCTTCTCCCTCTTTTTTATGTTAATTGTATTTGTTGTTGTGTCTCAGGGGTTTTTGTGGGGGGAAGGAGGAGACGAAGATGGAGGCAAAGGAGTCATTGAACAGTTCTGCCTTCCTTGTGTCTTCCCTTAAAAAGTTATCTTCACGGTTGAAGTTTCCTCATCTTAATCTTCTTAACCCTTTCTGTCCAAAGCATACATAGAACTGCTTTTTATGTCTTCTAACATCACTTGCCAGTAATAGCTCATTTTTCATTTTGCTTTCCTGCTTTTTTTCACCCAAATGTTTTTGCTTTTTCTTAATGACTCTATTGACTGTATCTCAGTGGTCCCGTGTAGCCATTTGCTATTACTATGTATACCAGGTAGTTTGCAAACTCTCATCTTTGCAAGGGAGGAAGTAGAGGGTAGAAACTTATGAAGTATCTAGGTATCTAGTACTGTGCCACCTCCTTTCCCCCAGTATTATTTCCTTTGATAAAATAATAAAATATAAAATTTAAATCCCTACTCCCCCTTAACCCACAAAAATATTGCTTTTCAAGAAACACCATTCCATAGTGAGGGGGGAAATCATCACAAAATGCCTATCTATGTCTAGTCCAGTAATTCTCAACCAGGGTGCTGGGGTACCCTGTGGTGCTGTCACATCTGCTGAAGGGTGCCATGAGATATAAGGAGATAAGCAGATAAGCTATGCAGATAAGCCAGGCTCAGGCTTGTCTTTGACTAGATGATCCCTACCTGTGCTGCCCAGCCTCTGTGTAAGGAAGTAAGCCCTGTAATATATAAAATGTTTTTTTCAAATTGAGTGTCACTCAATTCACAACAGTTATGGAGGGGTGCCTTGAGTCTAAGGAGGAGTGCCTCGAGTCCAAAAAGTTTGAGAAATACTGGTTTAGTCCATCAGAGGATCTGTCTCTGATGACAATGCTTGGAGAATTAAGTTTTGAAAGCAGCTGTTCAATTTGCATTACATCAAATGTGATCACCCATCAGAAATCTAAATTGATTGAACTACAGTTATTCAGTAAATATTATTTTAATTTGATTTCTGATTTTCTAATTTTAATAAGTTATATACACAGTTCAGAAATATGATGATGCAACCAAGAGCCCAAAGCAGCTGTCACATGCAAGGCAATAGCAACTTCTGGTTGCCACTACACCACTAGAATGATTGTGCAGCTGTAATATTAGCTGTTTTTTTCCTGCTCTTTCCTCCCTTATATTAACACCTGGGGTAGCTACTCCAGTTGCCCCACCCTAGCTGTGTCACTGATGCAGCTTCTACATGATGAATGAACTGAATGAGCAGACTCGAAAAGGAAATGAAAAAAATAATTCTATCCAAAGGGATGTTTTTATGGTAACACTGGTGTCTCTCTGGGAACAAAGTGAAAAGATTTTATATGAATTTGTATATTTTGTGAGCCAGAATTGTAAAAGCCTCTTTATGATTCAGCTTCACATCTTTATTATGTTTGAATTTTACTCTACATTAGCAAATTCATTTCTTAAAGGCCTGGTCATTTTGTCATGACTGGCAAATGAATAAAGTATACATCCAGTATTGAACACCTGACCTGGTTTCAGTTTAAGATCTTGTTTTACTAATGCTTATTAATCTAAATCCAAATTTAAAATACAGTATGATGCTTTTAAAACTTATTTGCATAGCATCTAAATGCATTTCAGCTACATGGTCTCAGTATTTAACAATCATTTAGGTCTGGGAAACAGATTAGAAGCCTGAAGCCCCCTGTACATGTTATAGGTATCTCATAATTAACTGCTTAATTGCACAATTACCTTGAGACCAGGTACACACAAAGTGCCTATCATGCTATAAACAGCTCCAACCAGTTATAAAGTAGACCTAAAAATGTGTAGTAACCTTATAATTCATTGCTATTGAGCTTCAACTTGCATGTATAGCAGGATCTTACCCCTGGCTGGAAGCCCCTTCAGTTGACAGGACTCGGAGCCACAGAGGTGCACCTTGACCAGCCAGGGCTGGGACTGTCACAACTGACAGGATTCTCAGCTACAGCATGCTTGGTCCCAGCACCGTGTCTCCTGGTGCTGGGACCCAGCTGGGTCCTGGCAGCTGCAGAGTGCAACTGTAATCTCCCAAACCCAGGGGTATGTGAAACCCCTGGGGTTGAGAGATTGTAGCTGCCATAATCACCCAGTCTTGTTGGCATGTGAAGCCCCCAGAGCTGAGACATTGTGACAGCTGTAATCTCCCAGCCCCAGAGAATCATGCACCCCTGGGGGCTGGGAGACCACAGCAGCTATAATCTACAAAGCCCTAGGCGTTTCACACACTCCTGCATCTGGGAGATCACAGAAGCTACATGTCCCAGTTGCGAGGGTGCATGGGACACCCCCATGCTTAAGAGTCCCCCAGCTTAGGGGTTCCCAGCTGTGGTAGCTGCTTCTTGCTGGTATAGGGGGAGCCCAGGATCAGGCTCCCCTTGTACCAGCAATACGGTGTGATGAGCTCTAATGCATGATCCTGATATGAAAATCGCGGTTCGTTTCTTTGGAGGCTCGCGAATAATAATTCCTCAGGCACACATTGTTAGTAACACAAAGGATATATTTGCAAATAGGGTCAGAGTGAAGACAAAAGACCACTCTGCCCCCGAGGAAAACTCTTAGCTGGCTTTTATCCCTTCCCTCCTGGGCACGTGTGCAGAAGCAGGAACTCTTACAACTCATTTCCAGTTCATACAAACATACATGAAATGACGTCACGTCATCCGTCGCATGTGCATTATAATTAACTACTTAAGTATGCGGGGTGGATAGGCATATATGCATTAGCTAATTATGCATGCTTAGAAAGCTCTCCAGGTTACCAAAAGTTCAAACCCCTCTCTCCTCCAAGGACACAGCCAATTAAATCACAGTTTCTGTAATCTACAAGAGTAGAGGCAGAGGAGTTTGAAGGTATGTGTGATTTAGTGTAGGAAAAAGATAGTAAATTAGCGAGATGTCCTTTGTGGTGTTTCTTCTTATCAGGTACGAGATACAAACTGTGCAGTTCTAACAACACTCTATTCATTATACATTTTTAATAATATTTCTAACAATCCCATAATTGCCAAGTATGTGTAGCATGACAGGAGGCACAATCATGTGGATTGAGCATTAGGTTCCATTGCACCTTCACTTGCATGTGTAGAGAGGCCCAGAAATGTTGACTATACTTATAGATGCACTGGGATATTTTTCCAAAAAATAGTAAGTTCTTAAAATAGATCTTTATTTTTGCCAAGATCATGAAAAGTTACTTTAAAGTACATACAATGTGGTAAACGCAGACTACTAATTAGTAATTAATACTCGTAGATTGCCTAAAAGTAATTAATAGGACTAATTGTTCTGTTCCCTTCCCCCACCTCATCCCAGGACTAAAATTACCTACTAACATTCATGGAAGCTAGATGAACCAACCAATCCTTTTAGGATTTCATATACGGTAAGGCAGGCACTGATCATAATTTCTGAGTAGTAGACACAGTGGCAAGGATTCCCCAGTTCATTGTACTACATTTGAATCAAGAGTCAAAACAGCCACCTCCTCTGTCATTTGAAAAAGCATCCTGGTTTCCTGGGATTTTAGTCAGAAAATGCAAACAGCAGTTATAACAGGTGCAAGATATTAGATATGGAACAGGTACATTTTTTAAAATTCTGTAAAGGACAAAGCAGTTACTTCTTATAGTGGGAAAATCAAAGACAGAAGGACAGCAAAGTCTTCAGAGAATGAAGCCAACAATGTTCTGCATGCAAAAAGAATTGAAATAAAAATTGCAAATGTTATCTTTGCATTCACATGTGCATTTAGTTGTGACTAAATATTGTTTTCCATTGAATGTGAGCTACCAGGTTGGTGTGGAGCATAAATATAGATTACTTATGCTTAGAAATCATAAAGCAGTAGAAATTAAGATTCATATAAACCTCTATAAATATAAGTTTTCCTCCCTACGTGACTGTTTCAATATAAGGACACTATCTTGTTATTTCTCTTTGTGGACTGAGACCTTGTAGTGGTAAGGAGGCTTGTGTGTCCCAATGATTGTTAAAGATAAATTGCTCAGAGTCTTGCACTCCTGGCAGGCTCACCCATGGCAAACAGGCCTGAGGAGAGGTTCCAGCACTATGGCTCAACTGGAAGTTGTCAGTGTGGATCAGAAAAAGATGTCATTGTTCTTAACAGCAATAAAGACAGAAGAAGGCTACAGCATTCAAGATGTATCCTCTGTCTTGAATTCTCCCTTGCCACTGGACCCAGATCTCTACCTTGTTAAGACTATGCTGGATTTCTTCAGAGAAGCCTGCTGAACTTTGGGCCTATCTCTTAACATCAAGAAGACTAAACTGCTCTATGAGCCATGAAAGTGACTCCTCCTCCCCAAATTACTATAGAAGGAAAGACTCTGGAGGTCGTTTAGCAGTTCTACCTCAGTAGCTACCTCTCTCATTGAGTGAACAGTGATGGGGAGATTCAACACAGGTTCTGGTGTGCAAGTGCCTCCTTTAGGAAATTGCTTTAGCACGTCTTTATTTATTATGATCTCCAGAAAGACACCAAGATCCAGGCCTACAATGCAGTCATCCTCCCCACTCTTCTCTATAAATGTGAAAAGTGGGTAACTGACCATCATCATCTCAAAAGCCTGCAGAGGTATCACCAACAATGCCTCCAGAAAATCCTCCACTTCAAATGGGATGCATCCTTGCTGAAGCCAAAGTTACCAACATTGAGTGGTAACATCAAGAACTAACTTCAGTGGATTGGATTGGACATTGTGTGCAGATACCCAACTCTCAACTCCCAAAACAAAAGCTCTACTCCCAGCTAATTACTGGCCTGAGAATTCAGTGACCAAGAAAGCACTGCAAGGACCCTTGGGAGGCATACCTCAAGAAAACAGATACCAACATCAAGATTTGGGAGGAGCTGGCTGCCAGCTGACTCCAGTGGTACTGCAGCTGCAACTAAGTGGCAGCCCGTTTTTAGATAAAGCATCTTGCCCTTGAAGCAGAAAAGAGAGAGTAGAGGAAAGACAAAGAGAGAAATCCCATCCTTCAGCCTACTCTCCTGTGCAGAAAGACTTACAGCTTATGCTGGTACATCTGTGGCTTAAGGATTAGACGCTTAACTCACATCAAGACCGATCAGTGAGCCATGGTAGGATCAGCTTAGAATTGAGGGATTGCAAATGAATATCTCTGATATTACATATAAGCATGACTAGCAAAATTTTTGAATCCAGAGTTTCCCAGAATATAAATGCACATTACATATTGTATCACTTAAAAATACAGCGATGGAGATGGCAGAATTGTCAGCAAGGAGGATTTTCTTTGGATTCCTTGCCAGTTTAAACTGAGCTCTGTTTAAAGTTATCAAAACAGTATGAGGCTTTAGATTTAAGACTTACAATACTTGAGTCCTGTTATTTAGCCTACATAGCATGTCTAGTTTGATAAATGTGGTCGCAAGAACTCCAAATAATGACATCAGTACAATGCCTTCCTTTGTTGTTCCTGGCATGGTTTCAGGAGGCAGAATAGTAGTAAGCACTTAATCTACAAATTTCTTAGTGAAGTTCTGTGAGGTTTCACCCAGTAACTTCATCATGCCAAAATGAAGATCCTTTTCTAGTGTCCTGTTCAAACATGATTTTAATCCAAGTTTGAGTAGTTAAAAATATACACAATAGTTAAAGTATACAAATACACATTAAATAAACACTTAGTGCTGCTGAAAGCTAATTTATGGCGTCTCAGGCCATTTGTTTAATCCTCAGTATAGTTACTTGGAAGTGAACTGAAATTGATGCCCCAGCCCCATTCCATCTTTATACTTACATTTCTTACAATGCGTATTGGAGGAAAATGCTGACCAATGACCAATTAAGAACTGGGTATTGACAAACAACAATATCTCTTGCTACAGAAGTTGTAATAACCCTTTTTTGAGGGGAAGGACAAGAGAAAATAATGAAAAAAATAGTTGCAAAAGAACTGCTTTTAGCACACAATCAAAAATTCATCTGAATCTGACCAAATTATAACTCTTTTGACAAATCCAAATTTAACTGTGATCAGTAAAGATTTATTAGAATTTGGCAATTACATTATCCAAGGATTCTGTTCACATTGAGTTTGCTCCATCCTTATAGTTCCTAATACAAACTGGGCTAGGCATGTGCCAACCTCACACAGCAACAAAGCATGTTCTGATATAAGCTTCAGAGGAAAACTATGGCCATATGCCATAGTTAGAACCCCAGGGCTCCTGGCTGGGAGCTTCTGCTCCAGGGCTGGACTGCCTCACTGGCAGCCCCTGAATGCAGGCTTGTCGCAGAGCACTTAGGTGCCCTGCGCCTGAAAACAGAAATGGCTCAAGAGAGACCCCTAGCAGTGAGAAGGGGGAGGTGCAGCTGCCAGTCACCAGGGTGACCAGGTGCTGGTTGCTGGGGCAACTAGCGAAACCTGCTGACAGGAAGTGGCAGGGCTTAGCCCCTCTTAAGCCCAGGCAGGAGGCCAGGGGGCAGTTCCCCTCTGGCAGCCAAGGAGGGGGAGCTTAGCCAGTGTGGAGAGAGGGGAGAAGATTGACTGCATGAGCATCCCCTGGTTGCTGCCATGGGTTGGAGTATTTTCCCGGTAGGGATTGAATGTTGTTTTGACTGGATGGTTTGGTTGTATGTTATAGCCCAGGGGCTTTGTGTTTTTGTGTTTACTGTTTGACCAGAGGACTGGGTGGGGCTATTAGGGGTTGGAGGAGGCCTCATAGGGACTCCACGGTAGTGTGGGTATCCTGGTGCCAGAGGGGGCGCAGCATCTCGGGGGTGCACTGGCCCCAGCCCCGAGTGAGAGAGGGCAGCAAGGAGCCCCAAGTGAGAGGGGGGGCAGCGAGGAGCCCCAGTGAGGTAAAGGGAAGGGCCAAATCACAGTAAGGCCCACGTCAAAATCCTGTCGGCACCATCTGGGAGGCTTGGGCTGAGGTGTAGGGGAGGAAAAGGAGCTGCAGATAGCGCCCCCTGGCATCAGGGCGTATAAAGTGGGCAGCCTCCCACTAATTACATCACTCAATCAATTAAGATCAAGGTGTGGCAGATGACAGGAGGGTGGAGTCACCACTAGAAAGACTTCAGTAGTGATACTCCTGTCACAAGGCTATAAAAGCCAGCAGCCATTTTCTGCCCTGAGACACACAACACAGGAGCCTAAGGGCACTGCAATCCCTGTATGTTGAGCTGGGCAGGCCACAGTTCTGCTGGGCCTGCCTCGCACCACCCCAGTAGTGACCCTGTGGCTGCTACTAGTGAGACTGTGGCTGCTAGCTGGGGGGCTTTTGGCTGCTGAGCCTATGGCCACTGGCTACAGCTGATGCAGTTCCTGGGCAGGCCTGCCAGCCCCCAGGGCCACCTGCAGCCAGTGCAGTTCAGCAGAGCCAGCACCACCTCCCTGCTGCACACCCTCAGCAGCCTGGCCTGTGACTGCAGGTGCTGCAGAGCATAGCCTCAGCCACATGGCTCCAAGTCCTGTGCCATACCCCTGCACTGGGCACTGATGACAGTTGCCCAGGGCCAGCAAGAGTGGGACAGCCACACAAGGGCCCAGAGAGTTGGTCTGGGACCTGCAATCTTCTCCTTGTCCTCCCCATCCAAGCCCACTCCTGTCCATGTGTGCATACCAGTGCTGTCCATCTGGGGCCCCAGCTGAACCCAGGAGGAGCTTGGTGACCTTGTGGCACTCTGGAAGGGGGGCAGGTAGCTGGTGTAGGGCTTCATCAGCCAGGGCAGAAGCAGGTATGCAAAGTCCCCAGTGAGGAGGGGTGGGACAATGACAGCACTTATATGCAGCTCCTTCACTCCTGGTATGAAGCGCCCACACTCCACCAGTGGATCCAGTCTGAAGTTTCTGAACAAGCAGGCATTGTAAGCATTGCCCATGCAGCCGGTGCTCATATATGTGAAGGTCCCCTGGTGTTCCATGACCACCTGCAGGACCACAAACTGGAACCCTCTTTGGCTATAATAGGGTGGTATCTGTGGGGCAGCCATGTCACCCAGAAGTGGGTGCTATCCAGAGCCCCAAAACACTGTGGAAACTACAATACATGGAACTCTGCCACCACTGCCAGTGTCTGCCAACATGCCCTAGAGGGCTTCGCACGCCTCCAGGACAGCCTACCTGGTGATGGACTTGCCCATGTTGAACAAGTGCCCTAAGTACTGCAGGATGGTGGACATGGCTAGCTTCAGCAGCACCAGGGTCAGACGAGTGTCGGTGGGGAGGGCTGGGTGCATGTCAGTGTCCTGGCACTCCAGGTGGTGCAGGTGGCCAGAGCTGGTGGAGCAGGTCCATGAAGGTGGCCCAAGTCATCCAAAAGGTGTCCACCCACTGCTTATCATCCCAGTTTTTCTGCACCTGTGCTGGCTGGTGTAGCAGACCCAGAGATGGTAGGGCTAGAGGCAAGGGAGAGTGACGGCAGTCCTGGAAGTGGCCTCCTGGAGCCCCTCATCAGCATCACTGGTGCAACAGCTGTGTGGTGGTGGGGGACATGGGAGGGCATGCAACAGGTAGGCAGGTGGTTGCTTCATGTGGGGGAACCAGGCAGAGTGAAATGGCCTAGGGCCAGGCAGCAGTGACTGCAGTGGGCTAGCAGGGTGACCAAGGCAGTCAGCAGGATTGGGGGATTCTGTCCTTTGCTACTAGAGCCAGGGGCTGGGTCAGCCATAAATCAGGAAGGCAGAAGGGGCTTGAACAGAGCTGCCACATGCTGCCTCTGTGCATGCCATGCTAATTGCCTGAGCACAGGAATTGGCTGCTCAGAGAGCACAGTGCGGGGTGTGTTTTAAAGATGGCTGCCAAGTGTCAGCAGCTGGCTCTGGCTTCAAACATGACTGCCAAGTACTGGTAGCTGGGCCTGAAGGCTGTAGCTCCCTTCAGTGACCACAGGAGTGCATGGCAGGGCTAGGGGGACCTGGCAACCAATTTGCTGCATAGTCCCTGCACCTAGACACCTACCCAAAATCACTTACTGTGCAGTAGCTTACTATGCAGTAAATTTAGCCATGACTAAATACACATGTAGACATGCCCAGAGTCTGTTCCTCTGCACTTCTTTCTGTAGGATGGTTGAACAAGCAGACAGAAGCAAAGGACTGCATGGTAGCCTATTCAGGAGCTCTGGGAAGAAAAAGAAGTGAGGGTTCTTGCCAAGATGTGAAGCAAAGATTGAACAATGGTCAGACCAGCTTGGATACTTTTTTTTAATTAAAAATGAGTACTAGGGGAAGGGAAGGAGTAGCAGAAATACATACTTGATGCATTTTTGTAGAGCTGGGCTGATGTGGCAAATTGTATTACTTTGATTTAAGAAGAGCTTTGGACATCAAGTAAGCCTCTTGCCTTGGTCTAACATATATTGGGTATTCATTGACAGTTTGGACTCTCTTACTAAGCTATAATATAGAACTAATATTTCAAACTGTTTCATAAAATTCACTACTGTAGCTGTTATTGCCATAATAAAGGGAATGGGCTATAAATTTTCTGCCACAGGACACAGTAAACACAAAAAGTACTGCCTTGATACATGCACATGAAAGGACAGAAAGTATGAGTGTCAACAACATCCTTTATAGCCAGATCTGTATTTGATGAGTGGTTTGAATAATACCACATTTCCATAGCCTAAGTCAAGTTATTGTACAATAAAAGCTCTGTTATCTGGCATCCCCTGGGAATGGGGGATGCTGGTTTATCAAATATGCCGGTTAATCAAATATGCACCATCTGGTGCACTCACTGGCATCAGTATACCAGGAGACAGGGAGGGGGGCCCCATACAGGCTGCTTTGCCCTGGGATGTGATCCACAAGGAAGAAGTGAAGAAGAAGAACTCTGCTCGTGGCGGGCGAAACCGGAAGTGGGATTTCTGGCAAAATGACAGATGCTGGTTAGTGGAGCTTTCTGGTTGGTAAAGTGCCGGATAACATGGCTTTTGCTGTATTAGGCTTATGTAGTAGAAGGGGAGTGTTGCATTTTGTAGCCAAGGTAGTAAATGGCCCATAACCAGCACCAGCCCAATTTTGTTTATTCATGTTCACTCTTTAGGATTTATTCTTCATTAGGAGTTCCTAGAGTGGCCTGCTACCACAGCACAGAGAAAAAGAGATGTGTTTTACCTAAACTGTACAAAAAATGAGGGTTTTTTTATGGATTGGTAAGAGTATTGGCATAAACAAGATTGAATTTTTTATATTTCTAAATCCTTTTTAGAATTCTAAGTAGTAAAGATATAAAGTTGAGTGGAGTTGCAGATACTCTGAAGGGTAGGACTAGGATCCAGAACTACCTAGATAGATTGAAAAATGATTCACGATCAATCAGATGAGGTTCAAGAGAGGATGGAGATAGGTTTTTCTCTGTGATGGTTGGGGATAGTACTAGGAGGAATGGCTTTAAGCTTCAGCAGGGAAAATTTAGGTTAGAGATTAAGAAAAACTTTCTATGAGGATGGAATGGTCTGCCTAGAGAAATCATGGAATGTCCATCCTTGGAAATTTCTATAGCACATTGGACAGATATTTGGCTGACATGATTTAGTCAGGGATGACCCTACCTTGAACCAAGGGCTGGAGTAGATGACCTTGTGAGGTAACTTTCAGCCCTGCATAGGATCCTTTAGTAGGATTCTGTGATCCCACTACTAGAATATATAAGCCTTTTGGCACAGAATACAAAAAAGCTGGCATTGTTACTCAGTTTTACTCACTTAGGGTAGCCAGTATTTAGCCCCATGAAAGGATAGTTATATGATACTTAAGTGGTTATAAGTGTGATGTCTCCACACCTTGCAAGAGGGTATTGTGGTATTGTCCTCACACCACCTCAGTAATAGAAGTATTATCCCCATCTAAGGGAAATGAAGTACGCAGAAATTACCATATTGCATGGTCTATGAGTATGGTTTTGAAGCCCAAATTTTTTGTCTTTTAAAATCAAACTGGACTTGTACACTGTGCTGGCACTGCTCACAGGGGATGGGGCTGTGCCAGCCGAGCACCAAGCCTGGCCCTGGCCCTGGCCCTGGCCCTGGCCCTGAAAGCAGTGCCAAGCCCAGTGTTGCTTGCAGGGGATGGGGAAGGGGACAAGGATGGGGACAGGGATAGGGATGGGGACTGAGACAGGGCTGGGCTCAGGTGGGCTTGGTGCTTGGTGCTTGACTGGCACAGTCCCACCCCTGTAAACAGCCATGCCAGTGCCACTCGCAGGGGATGAGGCTGCACCGGCCAAACACCGAGACCAGTTCTGTCTCCATTCCTGTCTTGTGTGAATGGCTCTGGGATCACAGTGGCACTTCTGAGTGCCAAGCCCATCACCATCCCCTGTCAGGGGCACTGGCATTCAACAGTACTGCTTGCGGCAGACAGGGCCAGGCTCAGCACTCAGCTGATGCAGCCCCATCCCCTCGAGTAGCACTGAGAGAGGCCTGGGATGGGCTTGTTGCTTGGCTGGCACAGCCCTGACTTATACTCTGTGCTGTTTCATAGATTGAATAGATTTCATAGACATTAAGGGCTGGAAGACACCTCATGAGATCATCAGGTCCAGCCCCCACACCATAGGCAGGAAGTCAGCTGAGATCAAGTGACCCTGTTGGGGCCAAATAAATTTAACTTAAATGTTCTAGTGAATTATCCACCCCAGACGATGGATGGGACAGAGCCAGAGGGCAGACCCGGGCTCTAGTATCTATCATACAGATACCCAGATCCCTAACTAATTGTGGAACTACGTACACAAATTGAAGTTCAGTGACTAAATGGCTTATTAACAACAATTCCTATAATAACAATTTCTGTCCTATAATAATCTTTCAAAATTTTTACCTATTCCTTATGCCTATTACTAATATACTACTATATACAAATATACATTACATGATGAACAGGGTACACATACATAAAACAGAAGGGAGGAAAAGGGTGATAATCACCTCAGGAACTGCAGAATCATGAGACTGGGGTAAGGCAAGACAGGTCTGTTGACAATGGGGTGCTCTTGGGTGATAGCGTAGAGAGGCCCAGGGAGGATGCAAGTCCATCAACTGTTAGTTCAGACCTAGTTAAGGATTACCTGGAGGGCTTAGGTGTGTCCAAATCAGCGGGCCCAGATGACCTACATCCACGGGTGCTGAGGGAATTGGCTGGTGTCATCGTGGAGCCATTGGCACGGCTGTTTGAGGACTCCTGGTGCTTGGGCCAAGTCCCTTAGGACTGGAAAAGGGCCAATGTGGTCCTTATTTTAAAGAAGGGGAGGAAGGAAGAACCTGGCAACTACAGGCCAGTCAGCCTCACTTCTATCCTGGGGAAGGTCTTTGAAAAAATTATCAAGGGCCACATTTGTGAGAGCCCTGCAGGGGAAGTGATGTTGAGGGGTAACCAGCATGGGTTCATGCAAAGCCGAGCCTGCCTGATTAACCTGGTCTCTTTCTATGACCAGGTAACAAAGAGCTTAGATGGGAAGGAGGAAGTTGATGACATCTTGTTGGACTTCCAGAAGGCCTTCGACACAGTGTCCCAACCAAATCTTGTGGGCAAGCTGAGGGACTGAGGCATTGACGAATACACAGTCACATGGGTGGCAAACTGGCTCCAGGAGCGTACACAGAGGGTGGTGGTGGACAGGTCGATGTCGACCTGGGAGGGTGTGGGCAGCGAGTCCACCAGGGCTCGGTCCTTGGGCCGGTGCTGTTCAATATCTTCATTAGCGACCTGGACGAGGGTGTGGAGAGCACCCTGTTCAGGTTCGCTGATGACACCAAGCTGTGGGGTAAAGTGAATACACTGGCAGGCAGGGACCGCATCCAGGCAGACCTGGATAGGTTAGAGAAGTGGGTGGATCTGAACAGGATGCGGTTCAACAAGGACAAGTGCAGGGTGCTGCACCTGGGGAGAGGGAACCAGCATTATGGTTATAGGTTAGGGGCTGACCCTCTCAGCAGCACAGAGGCAGAGAGGGATCTTGGAGTCAGGATTGACTCTAGGATGAATATGAGTCACCAATGCGATGAAGCAATAGGCAGAGCCAACCGCATCCTGTCGTACATCAACAGGGGCATCACTAACAGGTCCAGAGAGGTCTTGCTCCCCCTCTAGGTGGCTCTGGTCAGGCCACAGCTGGCGTACTGTGTCCAGTTCTGGGCACCTCACTTCAAGAGGGACGTGGAGAACCTGGAGAGGGTCCAGGTCCAGGAGGGCCACTTGTATGGTTGAAGGTCTCCGTGGCCAGCCCTATGAGGAGAGGCTGAGGGACCTGAATCTCTTCAGTCTCCACAAGAGGAGACTGAGGGTGGATCTTGTGGCTACCTACAACCTTATCAGGGGGCACCAGCAGGGACTCGGGGAAAGTCTGTTCACCAGGGTCCCCCTTGGAGTCACTAGGAACAATGGCCACAAGCTGAGGGAGGATAGGTTTAGGTTAGATATTAGGAAGAACTACTTCACTGTAAGGGTGGCCAGAGCTCTCACCTTCCTTGGAAATCTTCAAGAGGAGACTGGATAGGCACCTGGCTGGGGTCTTATGACCCCTGCCACCCCCAGTGCTCATTCCATGGCAGAGGGTTGGACTAGATGATCCGTCTAGATCCCTTCCGACTCACTGATTCTATGAAATCTATGAAATTCTAACATATATTCCCACTTGATGCTGTCTCCTTCTCAGCCTCCAGTGTTCATGAATGGTGAGAGACACTCCAGTTCCCAAATATCTACCTCATAGGCTTTGCCCTCCAAGATGCACTTCTTCTCATCCTTTCCCTCACATAGGTACACATATACACACACCACCTCTCAGGCTCACAGACACACTTGGGGATACAACACACCCACACGTGCACTCACTCACTCACACACGCATACCACCACTCCCATACTCCAGGCAGGAAATCTCCATTTACACATCTTCTGCACATGGCTCTTTGTGCTGCTCGCTGCACTCTGATACTTTCCACACAGCTCACTGCTGACTTGGCAAAAGTGTTTTGCCATTTTGATGCTGTTTCAAAGTTTCGCCCATAGGCTTTAATGGGAAAGCACAAACCTGACTTAAACTTTGTCATTTCTTGCCTGTTTTGGATGAAACATGCAGGGATGGTAGCCCCTTCTGCAGCTATGATGCCTGACAAGTTTCAAGGAGATGGGTGCAGGGGTTTCTGGAAACCTGCACCTCAAAATCTTGAGAGCAAAACTCATGTCATGTGTGTATGTTAACGCACAGGGGGGTGAAAACTGCAGGCGAGGCCCTGCTGAGGCAATGAAGCCTGACAGGTTTCAAGGAGCTAGGTGCAGGGGTTTCTGGGAAACTTCACCTCAGGCTGGTGACAAGCAAAACACATGACATGGGTGTCACAGTGTGTGTGTTAAGGCATGCCCTCACTGGTGCTGGGGCTTCTACATGACACAGTAGTGTGCCCCAATGAGGTCTCCTCCTTCCCTACAGCCTCAATCCAGTCCACCACTTTAAATGACAACACATAATAAAATAACGTCGTGAGAACTAGCATAGTAGCACCAGTAGTATCTCAGGCAGCCAAACTGTGACAGAGCCTTTCTTTCCTCTCCTGCAGGAGCTTCTTCTCCAGCAGCTGCCAGAGAACTCTCCCTGCCAATCTGCCGGACGTCTGACTCCCCAGGTACCTCTCCACTTTTACCTGTGCTGCTACATCCCCATCCCTGCCACCATCCTAGCCTATCCCTCACCCCCTGATGCCTCCATTTCCATTTTTACTGACTGGCTTTCTTGCCTACATTGCATGCTGCCTCTGTCTTCTTTACTATTCCTTCAATCCAGGAACAGCACACACACCAACTGCAGTACCTTCCTCAGTCTGAAAAAGGGGTTTTCAACCTGAAAGCTGGAATTCCAGGCAGCTAAGCTGAGCTCACCTGGAGCCTCACAACTCCACTGCAACTAGTAAGCCTCAGGCCTGTCAAAGACGTGATGGGTCTGGGCTTTCCCCAGCCAGGATTGTGTACGTGCATGTGGTAGCTGGAGGTTAGGGCAACTCCTACCCACCTTTCACCGTAGGGATCCTCAATCTTGGCATTTCCTGGGGCTGTCATGCCACCAGCAGTCCCACCAGGCCTCCCTGACCCCGGCAGAGTACAGTTTCAGTGGTCATGCCAAGGACCTGGGGCCTCCTACTTCCCCATAGCCCCAGTCCATACTTCTAAGTTCATCCTGGCACAGAAGCTCAGCAAGGACATATTCTTACCCTGCTGGCTGGTGATGCAGTGAGTGCCTGCTCAAGCTCTGAGAGCAGGACAGTAAATGGCTTTTAAAAAATGAAAAAAGGAAATAGGTAAGGATGGAATGAGGAGGGTGGTATTCACTTTGTCTGCACCTGGAGCTTGGGGAACTCCAGCTGTGAGAGGTTCACCTTCAGGAACACTATCTGCTCCACCAAACTAGGATCTAAGCAGGTGCGCTGGGGTGTCACTACATCCCCAGCAATGCTGAACATCCTCTTGCTTGGAACACTGGTCGGTGAACAGGACAGGTGTTTCCGGGAAACCATGGCCAGATCCGGCCACATCTGGCTGAGGCTTGCCCAGTAGGCCAAGGGGTTGCACAGCAGTGGCTCTACATCCTCAGCGGGATAGGCAGCCACCAAGAACTGAGTGCTACCTGCCTGATGGTGGGGTCTGGTGCTTCTGGACCCCACCATGGGAGCCATGCATTTGGGCCACATTGGCAACACCTGTGGTGGAGGAGGTGACTGGCTCGTGGATGGCATGCTAGCATGGGACAGTGGTTCACCCTCTTCCACATCCCCCCACCTCCACCATTCTACCTCCCTGACTCTCTTCCCCAGCACCTCCATTCAATGATACAGGGTTTGGCTGCTGCATACCTTGCCCTTCATCCTTGGGTAACAGATGGTGGCCAGCACATGTACCGTATTGGACTGCAAAGGATCAAGACATTTTTTGATGCCCTCCTTCAGCCGCCTCACCAGGGCTTGCATGTCTGGTGACAGAGACTTGCCCCAGCCAGGAACATTGATCCCCTGGAAGCTCTCCATTTGGCTCTGATGTTCCCTCACTACAGGGATCACCTGGCTAAGGAGGCATCACCAATGCTGAGGATTTTAGTGACCTTAAGGAATGGCTTGAAGACCACTAAGATCTGGGAGATGATATCCCACTCAGCTCTGTTAAGGGGACCACTGATCCCAGTCTCCTCAAGCAAGGCCATCTCATGGATTGCCATCTGTTGCTCCACCAGCCTCTCTATCATCAAGTATATGGAGTTCCACTGAGTCTCCACATCCTGCATGATTTTGTGCTGTGAGATGGTCAGCTGTCCTTGTTTGTCCTGCAGCAAATTGCCACTCTTTATGCTCCAGTAGAAGTAACCTGCCACCTTCCTGCATTTTGAAATGAGCTTGCTGGTGGTGCTTGCACCATCACTGGCAGCCCTGTCCCCCTCGAAGGCATCCCTGACTATGAGGGGAAATTTGTGTGCTACACAGCGGATGCCAACAAAGTTGGCATCATGGACTGTCTAGCCTGTATTGGACCCATTGTCGGTGATCATGAACCCACAGGTGAGCTTGCCCTGCCCAACAAGCCACCCCTGCCCCAAGAAGTCCATGGCCCCCTGATCTCTGTTTCTGTATGGGACTCGTCCATTACCTCAGCTTCAAGAGCCTGACTGGTCACACCAGTTCCCAGTGAGGGAAAGGTAGGTGTGATCTCCACCCTGGCTGCTCCAGATGTCCGAGGTGAAATGTAAAGCCACCTGTGGACCTGCCTTTGCAACATGCCTCCCCCCTCCCCAGCTGGTTTTGGTTTAGCAGTGCAGGCTGATAGCATATGTGGGATCATCTGCCAGCTCAAAATGATCCCAGACCACACAACCAGCTTACTTCTGGGGTGCAGGTGCATGTGTGGATGCTTCACTTTCCGCCACCTCAGCAGGCAGAGGCACGGCAACAGAAGGAGCAGACTCAGCTATGCTGCTTGGCTCTGCAACCTCTATTTCAGCCTCCTCTGAAGTGCCTTCTGGGGAAGGAGACCTAGCCCTAGGGGAAACTTGAGGGGTGTGGATCACAAACTCAGCTGATTCTCCCTCCTTCCCCAGAATTTCCCTTGCTAAGGCACTCAGATCCAGATCCAGCTCTTCCACTGGCACTGGAAGGCTCAGCATGGGAAGTGAAATGGGTGTGGAGAAGACTGTCATGCTGGTATTGGTGCTGGTGCTGCTGCTTGTTGTCACAGAGATATGCAAGGTTTTTCACAATGCAAGTGAAATTTCTAAATTTATATTAAAAATATAGGAAGTGTAAGAAAGTAAGTGGGGCAGAGGGTACAGCGCAGCTGAGATGGATCCAGAGGGGAAGCCCTCTGGAGCCCTCTTAGCTCACCTGACAGGGAGCTGTGCTCCCAAGCTGCGTGCGGACAGGCAGACCGTGGTGGGGGGGATCTAGCAGGGGCCTTTCCCTCAAGCAGGGGAGCAGCTCTGGGGGCAGTAAAGGCCCCACTGCTTGGAGGAAAGACCCCCGGAGCTGCTCCCCCCTGCTTGGGGGAAAGGCGCCCTTCGATTCCACCCCCCTCCCTGCAGTCTGCCTGCCCATGCATGGCTCGGGAGCGCAGCTGCCTGTTGGGCGAGCTAAGAGGGCTCTGGAGGGCTTCGCCTCTGGATCCACCTCAGCTGCACTGCACTGTACCCTCTGCCCCACTTACCTTAGGGGGAAATGGGCTGTTGCCACCCCTGCCACTGTCTCCTCTGCAGCTGCTGCCTTCACTGCTGAGGTAAGGTGGGTACACATGTGGCACACGAGCGCCCTGCTCCCTCTGCTCCTGCTCCCCAACTGCTGGGGGAATTTCAAACCATAGCTTTTTAAAGCCCGTGGTTTGAAATTCCCGCGGTTGACCCCTCAGCCAATCAGGCCTTCTGGCTAGGCCGAAAGTGCTTGCTGGCAGCCCTGCACCCTACCAACCCTCCCGCTGGGATCCCGGGGTGTCAGGGAATACCACCCCAAGGGACTAGTCAGAGTTGCCCCGCTGCTTGGGGGAAAGGCCCCCGCTAGATCCCCCCCCCACGGTCTGCCTACCTGCGCATGGCTAAGGGAGTGCAGCTCCCTGTTGGGCAAGCTAAGAGGTCCTGGTCACCCACTGTACGGCCCCCATAGGAGACACATCCAATGCAGGAGTGGCAGAAGGTGTCCAGATCCAGAGCTGCTGGGCCTAGAGTGGTGAAAGTTCCCTAGGTTCACCTGGAGAACAGGTTTGACGCCCTGGCAGCTGTGATGGAGAAAGACAGAGAAATTGTCTCTGGCGGTGATGATGCCACTCCTCACATGATAAAGAATGGGCAGAGAGCAAACACCAGCAGGAAGAAATGCTGAATCCTCATCTTCGGAGACTCCATCCTACGAGGACTGGAAGGCCCCATCTGCCAGCCTGACCCCATGATGCAAGAAATCTGCTTCATGCCTGGGGCTTGGGTTAAAGACATCATGGAGAGGATCCCAGCCTACATTTGACCTGCAGACCAGTACCCTATGGTTGTCATCCATGTGGGGACGAATGACATGGCCAGGGGCAACCCTGTCTGTATTATGAAGGATTTCAAGGCTCTGGGGGACAAGCTTAAGGAGATGGGAGCGCAGGTGGTATAGTTTCATAGTTTCATAGTAGCTAGAGTCGGAAGGGACCTAGGTAGATCATCTAGTCCGCCCCCCTGCCTTAGCAGGAAAGAGCACCGGGGTCAGATGACCCCGGCAAGGTGCTCATCTAACTTCCTTTTAAAAATCCCCAGGCTAGGAGCCTGCACCACTTCCCCTGGAAGCTGGTTCCAGGCCCTAGCCGCCCTGACTGTGAAGTAGCGCCTCCTAATATCTAATCTAAACTTACCCTCCGCCAGTTTGTGACCGTTATTCCTGGTCACTCCTGGCAGCGCACGGGGGAACAGGGACTCCCCCAATACCTGCTGATCCCCCCTGACCAGTTTGTAGCAGGCCACAAGGTCCCCCCTTAACCTTCTCTTGTGGAGGCTAAACAGGTTCAGGTCCCATAGCCTCTCCTCATAAGGCCTGCCCTGCTGACCCCTGATCATACGAGTGGCCCTCCTCTGAACTCTTTCCATATTGTCCACGTCCCTCTTGAAGTGTGGCGCCCAGAACTGGACGCAGTACTCCAGCTGCGGCCTGACCAGTGCCGCATAGAGGGGGAGGATCACCTCCCTGGACCTGCTCGAGATGCATCTGTGGATGCATGACAGGGTACGGTTGGCCTTCTTGACTGCCTTGACTTGACTGTATTCTCCTCTCTTCTTCCGGTGAGTAGGCGGGGATGGCGACACGAGGCCTGCATTGGCAAGGTCAACCGGTGCTTATGCAGTTGGTGCCACCAGGCAGGCCTTGGGTTCCTAGATAATGACCCATGCTTTCAGGCGAGGGACTTGCTGGGGTGGGATGGGCTTCACCTCTCTCCTGAAGGCAAGCGTGACTTCTCTTCCAGGTTGGCTGATCTCATACGGCGAGCTTTAAACTATCCTCGCTGGGGGAGGGGGCTGCAGAAAGACGAGGAGACACCAGCGGAGCAAGACAGGTGACAAATGCAAGGAGTGCCCAGGCAAGAAACAGGGGTCCAGACAGTCTCCCAAATCGGGGGGTGGCACATGCAGCTAGGCAAGGCCTTAAATGTGTATATACCAATGCCCATAGTATGGGCAATAAACAGGAGGAACTCGCCCACAGATTAGCCAGTTCAGGCCCAGACATAATAGGGCTTACAGAAATGTGGTGGTATTCATCCCATGACTGGGCAGTTAGCATTAGGGGCTATAGGCTTTACAGGCTGGATAGAGAAGGAAGGAAAGGTGGGGGTGTGGCGCTCTATGTCAAGGAGCAATACACATCCTCTGCCAGCAGAATGGGGTCAGAGGAGGGGCAAGCTGAAGTGAGCTGTGTCAACATACAAGGGGGCTGTGGGAAGAAGGATCTAACAGTGGGAATCTACTATAGACCCCCCCAACCAAGGGGAGGAGCTGGACTGGGAATTTTCAGGCCAGCTTGCAGAGGCACTTAAAGCAAGGGATGTAGTTGTAATGGGTGATTTAAATTAGCCGGACATCTGCTGGGAGGAACAGTCAGCCAGGTCGGACTGTTCCAGGAGGTTCCTAGCTGAGATACAGGACCTCCACTTAATCCAGGAGGTGCACAGTCCCATCAGAGGAAATGCCCTGTTGGACCTGATCCCGGCCACAGGCGACAACCTGGTAAGGGGCCTCCAGGTTCTTGATCACCTGGGTGATAGTGATCATCGCTTGCTGGAATTCACTATCCAGCTCAGGGTGTCAAGGGCCTGCAACAAGGCGGTAGCCCTAGACTTCAAGAGGGCCAACTTCAATGAGTTGAGGAGATTAGTGGGAGAGGCGCTGGGGTTCTTGAGGGCAGGGGAACTCATTGCCCAAGATGAGTGGTCGTTCCTTAAGGAGACAATACTCAGGGCCCAAGGGATGACCATCCCAACAAAAAGCAAGGGGGGCAGGAGTGCCCGAAAGCCCCCCCAAGCTCACCAAGGGTGTCCGGGAATGCCTGATTGCCAAAAAGGCAGTGTACAACAGGTGGAAAGGGGGGTACTATCTCCAAAGAGAAGTATACATCCTCTGCTCGGGCCTGTAGGGGGGCTGTCAGGAAAGCTAAGACAGACATAGAGCTAGGACTAGCCTCCAAAATCAAAGATAATAAAAAGTCCTTTTTCAAATATATAGGGAGGATGAAGAAAGCACCGGGAAATGTTGTTGGAGCGTAGGTTTAGATTAGACATCTGTAAGAACAGTTAGGGCGGCTAGGATCTGGAACCAACTTCCAAGGGACGTGGTGCTGGCTCCTACCCTGGGAATCTTTAAGAAGAGGCTTGATGCCTACCTGGCTGGAGTCATTTGAGCCCAGTTTTTCTCCTGCCCAGGCAGGGGGTCGGACTTGAAGATCTACAAGATCCCTTCCAACCCTACTTCTATGATTCTATGAAGAAACCTATCTGATTAAATGAATTACTTTTCCTTAAAATAGAAGATTACTAATCCTTCCCAAATCCCTCCTTTATGTTCAGGTTGAAAAATAAGGTTTATGATATATTTTTATCAATTGTTCCAATGGGATATTAGGTGTGCTTCAGGCCACAAAATGCTAGGTATTAGATTAACTTTGGTTTGGACCTGTAGATATCTGAATTCCAAGCCGAAACATTTTGTGCCACTATCATTGGAAATAGCAGAAAATTTTTTATAAATTTCTATCAGACGCTATATCCTGAAAAGGAAAAACTACAGTCATACATTGATATAGCTTTGTGAGCTTACTTAACAGAGTTGCTGCTTTGCAGAAATGTGAATTGGTTAAAGGCGTCACAGTTTGCCATTTGATTGGTCCACTCTTGAAATGGGTAAAGCCAATTTACACATCATTTGTGCTCATGTCAATACAAAGACACAAAAGGAGAGAAGACACAAAAATCCTAAACAGCTGTCTAGCTTCTTTCAGGCATAGCAGAGATGGGAAGGAAAGTGGAGGGAGGAGGGAGTAGGAAAGAAGATGATACTGTAGCATGATGTAACAGGCACGTGCCCAGCTTGCCTGAGCAGCCCAAGCTGTACCCAAGCCAGCCAGCCAGCCCTCTGCCAACTGGCAGTGTGCTGCCCAACAGTCCCCTACCAGCAGCATGCCAGGGACCAAGTGATCATCCAGGAACTCATGCTGTGGGACTCAAGCCCAGTGGAGCCATAAGCAGGTAAACAGAGGAAATCTGCAGGGGGAAACAGGGTCAAGGCCTCCCCCAAAACCCTCCCTGGTTGCACAGGCCCACCAGGGGCACATGAGGGCACATGATCATACCAGTAGGCAATTGGTAGGAACACTGGTCCTGTGTGTGCACAGCAGGGAAGAAAACAGGGCAAAGCCAGATCTGTCCCAGTGCGAAATCCAGAGGCCTACTCAGAGAGTGGAGGCGAGAGGGGTACACAAGACCCCAGAACAATCCACACACCAGAGAGGGGAGAAGCTCAGATGGCAAGGCATCAGTGCCCTGCTTAGCATCTAGGTCCAAGCCATCTGAGTTCATTACCTGTTTAATTTTCCTTTCTAAAAAACCAGACTAAGGATAGATCCACACAGATTCAGGCATCATCAGTACCCCACACAGAAGATCAGGCTATATCATATGGGACATAGTTTCATAGTTTCTAGGGTCAGAAGGGACCTGAACAGATCACCAAGTCTGACTTCCTGCCCTGGGCAGGAATGAGTGCTGGAATCATAATACCCCAGCCAGATATCTATCCAACCTCCTCTTGAAGACCCCCAAAGTGGGGGAGAGCACCACCTTCCTTGGGAGCCCATTCCAGAGCCTGGCAGCCCAAACCATAAAGCAATGCCTCCTAATATCAAGCCTGAACCTGCTCTCAATCAATTTGTAGCCGTTATTCCTTGTCATCACAGGTAGTTCCAAAGAGAACAGAGCCTCACCTATTTTCCACTGGTCCCCCTGGTGAGTGTATAGATAGCTGCCAGATCCTCTCTCAGTCTTCTCTAGTAGAGGATGAATAGATTCAGGCCCTTTAGTCTATCTTCATAGGTCCTGGCCTGCTGCCCCCTGACCATGCAGGTGGCTTTCCTCTGGACCCTCTCAAGGTTAGTCACATTCCTCTTGAAGTGCGGCACCCAGAACTAGATGCAGTACTCCAACTGCGGCCTGACCAGCACTGCACAGAGGGGAAGGATTACCTCCCTGGACCTGCTTGTGATGCATCTCTAGATGCACGACAAGGTGTTGTTAGCCTTACTGACTGCTTCCTTACATTGGCGGCTCATCCATTGTGGAGTAACAATGACTCCAAGATCCCTTTCAGCCACTGTGTTGTTGACAAGGGTGTTCCCCAGCCTATACTTATAGGATTTAGGGTGTTCCCATATGTTGCAGGTTCCTTCTCCCTAGATGCAGCACCTTGCACTTGTCTGTGTTGAATTCCATTCTGTTCTCATCTGTCCACCTCTGTAACCTGTCTAGATCTAGTTGGATTTTGTCTCTCCCCTCCAGTGTCATCAGCGAATTTGGACAGTGTGCTTTCCATGCCCACCTCCAAGTCGCTGATAAAGATGTTGAATAGCACTGGCCTGAGGACCGAGCCCTAGGGAACTCCACTGTCCTCATCACTCCAGGTTGAAAATGTTGTGTCCACCACCACTCTTTGGGTGTGACCATCAAGCCAATTTGCCACCCATCTGACTGTGTGGGCATCAATGCCACACTTAGCTAGTTTTTTTTTATGAGCATGGGTCGAGAAACAGTGTCAAAGCCTTCTTGAATTCCAGGTAGACAACATCCACCTCAATGCCCGCATCCAAGGACTTGGTGTTCTGGTCATAAAAGGAAACAAGGTAAGTCAGGCAGGATCTGCCCACAATGAACCTATGTAGGTTGCCCCTGAGCATTACCTCCCATGCTGGGCCCCCGCAGATAATTTTCTCAAAGGTCTTCCCAAAGACCAAGGTGAGACTAACTGGCCTATAGTTACCTGGGTCCTCCTTTCTCCCCTTCTTGTAAATGGGGACCACATTGGCCCTATTCCAATCCTCCGGGACCTAGCCAGAGCACCTCAAGTGCTCATACAGCACTGCCAGGGGCTCTGCTATGACCTCTGCCAATTCTGACATATCAACAGGAATGGTGACAATACCTAAGTGGAAAGGGGCAGGTATAGGGAAAGAAGAACCCTGCAGACGATCCACTACTGCAATCAAACATGAATCCACAGAGAACAACTGTATCACCTCCAGGTGAGTACATATTCACCTACTTGAACACCAAGTCATAGTGGGCAAAAGGGTCAGGTGTGACATAGCCTATGGGGTGCAGGGAGTGCCCATGGCATGCAGGTAGCAGGCCCAGGCATGAGCCTGTCACACTTGACTACATCTTGCAGAATTTCTTCTACATTAGAGCAGAGTTATAGCTTAAGGAATCCTGGGAATTTTCTAAAGATAATTAGCTTGCTTTGTATTCAGGCGATTCCTAATTGCCCTAGCAATCACGGTGCTAGGAATAGTTAGGGATGGCTCTCACAGCTCTATGCCTGTCAGTAACTCCACACCACAACCAAGAATCTCCCTTTTCCCAGTCTGAGTACTGACAGTGCAAAAGAGTAGGGCAGATATCTGACCCTACTTTTTGAAAATGAAAAGGTCACCACGACTTAGCAGATAAATGTTCCTGTCATACCCTTTTCTAGCTAAAATTGCAAATAAATATTTGCACCAGGTTAAAAAATTAACATACAGTTTCTTTCCTGGTTAATGTTATTTTCATGACAAGTAGGGACCCAGACTGAAATCCTGGCCCTGTGGAAGCAAAAGCAGAGTTTTTCATTACCTTCACTAAGCCCAGAATCTCTCCTTGGATTCTGATCTACTGAGGTCAGTGGGTGAATTGCTCTGATTTAAAACTCACCTAAGAACAAAATCTTTGATAAAGTTGAATAGTTAAAAAAATTGAAATCAAAATATATATTTTAAGGCTGGATAAATCAATGTGAGAAGCATTTGACCAGCTACAATGACAGCCATGGAGAGAAAGCTCTCTGGAAATGTTTTAAAGAAATAGAATCAGTGATAAGAATATTTCAAATGCTACACTATAAGAAGTCAAGAAGGGGCTATGTTTTCTTCTTGATAAAAATAGTGTGGTCCCTATTGTTTTGCTGCTGTACCATATTGTTTCCCACTACAGCTGAGTAACTGCTAATCATTAATTTAAAATTCTACATAATTTTCATAGGTTATAAGGCCAGAGAGGAATATTTTGATCATTTAGTCTGACCTCATGTCTTACCATGATGAATGTTCCAAGTATGCTCCCAGAATGTTGAAGTCTCAACAAAATAATAGAGGAATTTTTTGAGCAATCTTATTTTTAAATATCATAGATCTAACTAATCTGATAGGTTTTAGGGCTTTTCTTTATTTACATGCCTTTGGTATCTCACGAGACAGCATCTGTCTGTTGGGATTCTTTTTGGACCTGCTGCAGTAAATAGAAACACAGAAGATGCAAACCATTAACATATAGAGCACATCATTCCAGCGAATACCAATTAAAGGCTAAACTCTTACAAAGTCTATTGAAAACATTAATTTATTTAATATATATACTCTGTTGTGCTTATCATTATTGAATATGCTCCCATTGTTTCCATTATTCATCTCTGAAAACTGCTGGGAATAAGGCAACAGATCTAACATTTTAGAATTAAAACAATCCTTAATCATTCATTATCAGTGTCACTTCAAAGGGCACAAGTCTAGAAGTCTCTTGGTAACTAGTAGGTTATGTGAAATATACAAGGCATCTGAAAATAGGTCAGTATATTTTCTGACAGAGACCAATTTTCTGTTTTAACAGAAAGTCAAGGAATATAAAAACTAATATGAATGGCAGACATTTTAAATATCTGTCCTTTAAAAAATCTGTCTAAAATAAAACCTTTATTTTATTAGCTGTCAGCATCAAATCTACTACCACTTATTTGAATGTAACACAGAGAAAAAAAAGATACTTCCCACCAGAAGTATCCATTGGGATTCCCTGCCGACTAGTAAATTGTGTATCTTTAGCACTGGAAGATGCAGGTAACCCAGAAAAAGGATAAAAATCACATCTATATAGCTCCTCTCCCAATCCTGGGACCAAATAAACCCCACCCATTTGTTCCCACTGGGGTAATTTGGGTGCTAGAAATTAGGCAGAATAGAAAGAAGCTATTTAGATGTTCTCAGAAAGTTGCTTCCAGATAAGGTCAGCAATAATAATCTTTGTTATGAGACTTGCTTACATGAGAAATTAGGCCATATGGCTAGCAATCAAATTGGAAGCATTAATCAAGTAAGATTCTATTTGACAATCTGTAAAGTGAAAAGTAATCTAGTGGCTCTGCCAACTTGTATACTTCCTTTCCCATGGCTCCAAGTGGAAGGAGTAGAGAAGTGGTATGGCACAAATATAATATAATGCTTCTCAATTATCCAGGATGATACATTTACCCCTCTGCTCCCCTGTCCCCTCTCCGCTTGTTTTCACCCATGCTAGGGCTGGAGACAAGGCAGCGAATCTGCAAACTAAAAATGAGTAAACTATGTTCTCCTATTCTACCCCCTGTAAAAATCAGACACAGCATATATTCTCAGCTATTGCCATAAGGTTCTTCGTGCCCTTTCCTATACTTTGTTCATCTTCACTGGCTTCGGTACAAATAAGGTCTATAGTAATTTGAATTCATATAGTACTTTTGTCTCCAAAAACTTTCTTGTTCTGAAAATAGACATAAAAATGGAATGGAAAAACCCATTCAATCACAGGCCATAGTGGAGTCTTCTGGAAATACAATCTAAAATCAGCATAAGTGCCAAAAATGGCCTTTACACAGCCGTAAGTAGATACATAAGCAGTACTTTGGCATGTATTAGTCAAAAAAGATTTGTCTCTATGTGTCTGAAATGAAGCAAGTACACATGAAAGATACAAACCAACGGTATTCCCTGTTTCCCCCCATAGATACGTGTGATGCATTTGTCTTGGAGGATACTTCTGTGCTAAGACTGGACTAGTACTTGCAAATTAACTGCTTCACAATTTTCTACAAGGATTCCTTTATTTCAAGTATCATCACAGACAACTTCACAACAAGCACTGCTACTTGACTTGTTTGTGGAATAAGGTTTTGGCCTTGATGAAAAATGTACTGTGATGTACTGATAGTCATGGACAGAATTGAAAAGAAACACTGATCTTAGAAGAAAATCATTGTTCTGTGTTCTTATTTTTATAACTTCAACACTTTCTTTAAATGTATAGTGAGAATATATATTTAGATGCTCCCATATGGCAGCATTTTGCTGACCTTGATTACAAGTTTAAGAGAAAACCCAGTTCGAAGACACTTTGAATTAATGCTTTTCCCAATCTGGAAATAATTTCTGCAGATTTTTCTGACTACAGATCTTACTGACTCCATTTGTATTATGTTTGCTTGTGTTGTATTTCCACATAATATTTTTTGTAAGAATTATGTTTCCATGGATTATATTTAGCACTAGGGAAAACTTGCAGAGAGAACATTTGCTAAATATTGAATGTTTGACGGGCCTGGTACAAAAACAAATGCTTTTATATTTTTTCATTTTCTTGGTCTCAAGAAAATTCAGCTTAAAATATACCCATAGGTAAACTTCTAAGTAATTTAATACTTCAGTTTATAACATACTTAAACTGGGTGGGTATGGCTGCTTCTGTCAATAATTTTCTACAGGCTGCTGTTTTCTTTTATTTCATACTCAGGTCTTAACTACATTTTGATGAAACCTAAATTAACTGCCTTGAAAGGAATGTTTTTAAACATGTGAAAAATATACGTATTGAATTAGCTCATTTTTGTCTTTGAGCATGGCATTGCTTATGGTAACTGGACAGAATAGAACCATGGAAACAATGCACCTCCTTTAAATGAGTCTACTCTGGCAATCTTCAGAAGAAAAACGACACACAAACTTTTGATTGCTTTGAAAGACAATGTTATATGTAATCTAATCTTATTCTTTAATGAAGTTGTACTATAATTAGAAAAAGGAAATGCAATAAAATAATATAGGTTATTTAAATTAGGCATTTTAAATTTAGGGCCTATTCAAGTTCGAAATAGTCTATACAGAAGTAGTAGAAGCCTTGTCACTTGAGTGTTCCAGCTAGCCTGGGCAAAGCCATAGAGTGTGTATGTAATATGTAGAACAACCCCTGCAGGTTCACCAAGAAACCACATGTTCTTCATTCAAATTCTTTGCACATATTTACTTCTTCCAAGATGCCAAGAAGAACTGAGTCATTCAATACATCAATTCAAAAAGTTTTTGTATTCTGCCCTCTTTGCTTCCCAATGTGCTTTACATTTACCAAATATGAAGAATGTTATTATCAATGGAATGTTCTTATGAAACAATGTAGAGATGAAAGTTATAATAATGAATAAGAATGCTCAAAGGTTGAAACCTATTTTTTCCATCTGTTAAATTTCACAACTCTTTTTTTTAATAACCACAATTTCAGTAATTATATTTTAAAATATAACCAGAGAGAGAGAGAGAGTTTTCAAAGATCTCTGAGATCTATGTATGTTCTAGTATACTTGGCTTCAAATGTACAAAGTATTTTAGTTTGTAAAATCAACATTTATTTTGTGGGTACTGAACTGAATGTTGCCTTTGAAACTGTGACCCAGTGAGACTTACACTTCTTATTTGAATAAATGTCACTGAACATGGCAGGACGAGCCATGTTTAGCTTAGCTCTATGTGCGTGTGATTCCAAACTGATGAACAAAATTCTTGAACTCCCGTAATGCTCTCCTGAGAAATGGAATGAGGAGAAATGGGATGAATGAGTGAAATGGAAAAAAGTTGGTCAGGGCATTGGTGGAAGAAATAATCAGAAACAGCTTGAGGACAGCAACTGGTAAGTGGAGCAAGCAGCCTAGGGGTATATCTGTAAGGGCAGACAGGCAGGTAGTGCTGGGTCAACTGTAGGGCATGGAGAACTTGGGAATTAGTGAAATGATCAGGTAAGACAGGGAGCTTTCTCTGGGATAAAAAAGACTGGGAGTGTTTGGGAGTGGCTAGGAGAAAGAGCCAAAATTGGCAGGATACCAGAGTCTCTCCTCTGAAGCCATTGAGCTACAAAGACAAGAGTCTATCCATGTGGAACTGACTGCAGAATATGCTTCTTATTTTGTAAAATGTCTGGATAAACTTTAATTTACTGTAATTAAGTTAAATGGCTAATTATAAACTTCAACATTATTAGGAAACGGAGCATGATTGCTCTTCTGAGTTTACATCTTGCATAGATTTCATAGATTTCATAGACATTAGGGCTGGAAGGGACCTCGGGAGATCATCGAGTCCAGCCCCCTGCCCAAAGGGCAGGAAGTCAGCTGGGGTCATAGGATCCCAGCAAGATAAGCATTCAATTTACTCTTGCATATTAAGTATTTGATATATCTGAATAAATATATGATTGCGTGGAGATTATTTCCGCATTTTAACAACACATTTTGTATAATTTATATGGTACATGTGGTAGCATCAAGTGAAACCAGTTTACAAAATCTCTTCATGGAATGAAGTGTGATATATTCCAAAGCAGTGGCCTGGGCATATTTTTTATTCTCAGTTTTTTTTTAAACAAGGTATAAATACAACCTTATATATTAACTGGAAAAAAAATCTAAAACCTCCCTGGTTTACTTTAAAACCAGCCAAGTGTGGTTTTGGATGCTGAGAAAATGTCATGCACTAAAAGAAGTACTAATTAGATACATTACTGTTCAGAAGTGTAGGTGATGAAGAGCAAAAGTGGAGCTTGGTAGTGAGCTTGGGTTTGATTCACGCTTTCTCTACATCTTGTGTAAGAGCCTTCTGCACCTGGGGTCTAAAATGCTATACTTTTACTCTGACCTTGAACTGATATGAAAAACTATCCAAATGTAGGTAAAGGACTCCCCTCTGTTGTAAGGAGTTCCACTTTTATTGCAGCTCACACATCACACATTATCATGACTAATTACAAAAATGTAAATGTCTGACAAATAGTAATATTCCCAGGCCCTTTATTTTTTTATTGGCAGTGAGGGGGAGGGGAGAAAGGGATGAGGCACATCAAACTTGTTTCCTTTATGAGATGCTGTAGTCTCAGGCTAAGATACATGATGAGAAGGTAGACAAATGATCTAATAGTGTCTTCTAGAGTTAAAATCTATGAGGCAAAAAACAACAGTCGGGAAAGAAAGGCTGAAGGTTCTCCAGGCTATTAAGGACTGAAAAGGGATATTTGCCCAATATACTTTCCTGTATTTAAAGGCCAATCTAAATAAGCAGGTACTTTAACATGGCAGAATTTAATTATTCATTACCAATAGATTGTGTGTCAAAATTGGTCTTTTACCTGTTTCTGAATTGTCCATAAACTAAATAGAATGCTTACCAATTTTCCTGCTATATACAATCATTCTAAAAGTAGTATTTTAACCATATTTGAGAACAGTACTTACAGGCATATTTCAGGGGGGGGGGGAGGTTGTCTGTTGTTTGTAGTGAGAGCTCCTTGAGTATCTGGTAGACAGAATTCCACATTTTGGTTTGTGATACAAGGGCATTTGTACATGACACAGGGGTTTAATTCTCCCTAAATTGAAGTGGTGGTTTTTAAAAAATACTGCTTCAATTTAGGACAAAGTAAACCCCCGTGTTGTATACACCCATGTCTGCCCTATCCTTACCTGCCTCTCCAGTGGTGGGGAGGGGAGAGTGAACTACTGGCAGGCAGAGCAGCCCCTAAGCTAGGGGTGGGCGGTGCTGGTGTTTCCCTCCACAGCAGTGGCAGTGCCCTCCTCCCCCCCTAGGTGGCACCTGCATGTAGGCACCCAGCTTGGGCAGTCCCAGGGGGGCACTGCAGCTATGGAGGGAAGCACTGGGCCCCCACACAGCTCAGCTCAGGCAGGCTGCAGGACGGAAAAAAAGAAAAAGATCCAGGTTTGCCAATTTTTTCCCCCCTTCTGTGGAGCCTACCTTCCCAGGCTGCTTCCAGGCTGCCTGCATGGGCTGCCACATGGAGCCCGGTGCTTCCCTCCTCAGCTGTAGGGTAGGAAACTAAAACTCCTTGGAGGTGTTTTACTCTGCAGCACCCCAAAGTCATTTGCTGCATCTCAAAGTCATTTAAGGCACATTATGCCTCCAAATGTGCTACAGCGGCTGGAATTAATGAACAATATACTGCCAAATGTTCAAACAGCAATGCCACTAAAATGGTGCAAAAGACATTTAACCCACTTTAAACCCGCTTTAAAATGTCATCTACAAGTACCCCTAATTCCTAACTTCCACAGCCAGCTTTCTGTTCCATTTGGATGACCAAAACTGTTTCAACCACATCCCTTCATGAATGAATTATCGGTGCTTTTCACCTCTTACAGAGGATGGAGAGTACTTCTATCCTGGGGAGAGAGATGAACTATACAAGATATGCAGGTCTAAGAAATATTAGAAAAAATACTTATGTATCCTTATTATTAGAAAGTGCATTAAATACATGTATGTATATCCCTAATTTCCAAGTAGTTGGGTTGGCGCCTTCCTGCCTGAAGAGGACAGAAAGATACAAGTCAGGAAGGTGACAAGCAAGTGATTATATTGCTCCCATCTGTTCCCATCATGTTTCATATTGCTCCATCCATATTGCTCCCAAGATGGAACATGCAGAAGTAGAGGTGGATTGCGGGGGGCAGGGAAGGAAAAGTGTGGGTGTGGTTCATGGCATAATAAGCAGATCAGGTGCCCAGGGCCAACCTTGCAGGAGAATGGTAGGAGGCATATGGGTTTGGAGCAGGGACTAGAGGAGATGCAGGTCCAAGAGTGGGAAAAGGAGCAGGAAGGAGCAGCGTTACCCAGTCAGAAATTTCTAAACAGTAGCAGGCAAGCTGTTGCCATCAGGTACACTCTGCCTTCCCTCAGCTCTGTTGCTCTTAAAGCAATGGCAGCCAGGAACTGTTTCAGGGCTTCTGGCAGGGTAATACTGCTGGGGTGCAGACTCTGCAAAGGTGGGGGTGATTGGTCACACTCCCCATGCCAGTGAGCTATCTCTCATAACCCCCCTTTTCAAAATCCTAGATTCACCTCTGTAGTATATCCATCCCTGATTCCAGTCTGCAGTCTCAAATGTTACATACGGATGAAGGCCAAGAGCTCTGGATTTCCCTGTCTCCAGCCGCCAGGTAATTTCCTTTCACAAAGCTTTTTTTTTAATTCTTGTGGGAGCAGTGAAGAATGTGTTTACACTAGTGGAAGCTAGACCATCATTCATCAAGAATTCCCTGCTCTGTAACCTCTGAGTCATCGCCTGGACTTCCTTGGAATGTAACTGGCTCCATTAACACATAGGGCCCACCCACTTCCATGATGGATGTGAGTTTGGAGGCAGTGACAGACTGCCTTATCTTTCTTTCCAGTTACTCTGCTTCTTGTCTACGAAAAAGCCTATGTGCTCCCACAGTGCTATACAAAGAAACAGTGATAAAGGTAGTGGAAAGAAATGTAGCTGTCCATCATCCCCACTCTGTAGGTTCTCAGTGACTAATTATGTATATAATACTTACCATATATGAGGACTTCAGGGGATGGAGAGGCAGAGTATGAGAAGCTTGTTAACTTTTGTAGCAAATGCAGGTATTTCTGCTAACAACATACCTGTGGCACACAACAGTGTATTATTTAAGTACACAGCAGGGTTTTTTGGTTTGGTTTTTTTTGATCCAGAAAGAGTTTCAAAGCAGATAGTGTTCTGGAAAATATTTTTGCTTGGAAAATACTGTTAAAACTGAAAAGCTGGTGGTTCATTTTTAGTCTGCTGCAGTTATAAACCCTGGGGCCTGTGGCCCTAAAGACTGGGGAACTTGGTGTTGACACCTGCAAAAGGAAGAGAAGATTAGCTCAGAACAGCCTGAGAATTCCAGATGGACAGAGGCTCCTCAGGGAAGGAAGTTTTCCATTACCATATGTTCAAGGGAAAGGGGAAAGGACTGAATGGCTCTGAGCTCACGTGTATGTGGTTGTTTGACAGTTTAGGACATTTTGGTTAAAATACAGTTATGTTTTGAATTGGTGAAGGAAGAGGTGGAGGAGGGGGAAATTATCTTTGTTGAGAAGTGAATGGACCAGAAAGTTCCATACAGTCTCCTGCAGATAAGCGGTCACCATAAAAAGAATGGTTAGGTAAAGGAGCACTGAATAACACAGAAAGAGTAGTGCTCCCTGCAGGAGTGTTTCTAGGGTAATAAAGGTTCTGTCAAGGATTTATATGTCTGTAGTTTCTCTCTGAAGTAGCGTGAGAGCAGCCTTGGGCCAGGCAATAAAGCTGAGATTGGTTGGGTTGAAGCAGTGGTGAGTAAATGCTGAAAAATGCTGGCAAGGGCTTTGCTACCTAGTAGCAGAAGTATAAGAAGCTCGGGGGCAGTGGTGGTAGGCCAATGGCATAGGTGGTAGAGCCTGTGACATAGCATATCTCTTAATAGGTAGAAGAGAGTGGAACCTGGGAAAATTTTGAATTCAGTCAACCCTGGGTAACATAGTTTAACAGTATAATGAAGGAAGGTAGTAGTTAGCTGATTTACACTTAGAAACATAAGAAGGGAACTCAGATTGAGACTTGCCAAAACATCCTGTTAAGAGTCAACCTAGAATTGTTGATTTATTAATTAATGGCTTCCCAAATTCATCGTGGGTTCCCTTATCTATCTATCTATCTATCTATCATTTATTTATTTAATTTGAACCCTTAGACTCATTACAGGCAAGGAGAGAGATACAGCTTATCAAGGGAACCCAGGGCATATCCACACATGCACTATGGCAATGTTACTGCACTGTGAATTAGTACTTCCTTTTGGTGCAGTAACAACCCGTACTGTGCTGTACACATAGCACACAGTTATTTTTAGCAGCTACTTTGCTGTAGCAATGTGCTATACCAGGTATGTGTGTCACTATGGCAAAGTAGCTGCTAGTTACATGTAGATGCCTGAGGATGCTACGTCACCGTAGCACGTTGTTATGGTGACATAGTCACGTGTAAATGTGCCCCCAGATAATGTAATTTAGTTTCCCTATACTTTCATAAGTATTTTTTCATAACTCTTTTATAAGTAACACATAGTTGGTAGGGCTGCGCGAAGCTTCGGTTGCTGATTCTATTCAGCAGAGACTTGGCCCGATTCAGCAGCCAAATATCCAAATTCAAATCAAATCAGGAGACCCTTTAATCTCTCCAAATTGACTCAGAACCCTCCAAATTGATTCAGACATAGACACAGCTTTAAATGTTTTTTCTACATACCTCAAGGTATCAGGTGGCTTGTGAATGCTGAGATGGTGAGATGGATGGAGCATCCCATGGAAGCGCAGGGGGGTCTCCAGTACACTCGTCGGTGGACCCAGAAGTGGACCAGAAGCAAACAGTTCTACTTCTGGGTTCACCGTGGAGTATGTAGGGGGACCCCACCCTCACCCCCCAGCTCAGTGACTGGTGCTTCCTGGGTCTGGGGGGGGGCACCTGGAGTCCCCCTGTGGCTGATTGCTGACCCAGGAGGGTGCTGGGGCGGGGGGGAGATGCCCCACATGCTCAGTGGTGGACCCAAAAGTGAACTGGAAATACTTCCAGTCCACTTCTGGGTCTGCCACCGATCATGTGGGGGGCCCCCCAGCACTCCTGTGGGACATTCCATCCACCCCACCTTCCTGCATTCACAAGCTATACCTGGTACCTCGAAGTATGTAAAAAAAAAAACATTTAAAGCTGTGTCTATGGCCGAATCATTGATTCTCCAAATCAGTATTGAATCCTCAGATTCAGTTTCAACCGAATCGAATCGGTACAGTGATCCAAGACAACATATTGAATCACAGTCTCCCAAATTGGGCCAAATCTGAATCCAAATAGAATATGGCTCACTTTGCACACCCCATCATATTGAGCATTAGAAGGCTCTATTTTTTCTGGGATACTGTTAAAGGAAATATCTCATAAACATGTGCTTCTGTAACTGATTTTTTAGCAAATGCTTGATTATGTAAAATACAGCTGGTTAAAAATTGGACTGGGGAAACCTTTCTACTGACAAATTTAATTTTTTGATCAGCTTCATTATAAAGTAAGCAGGATAGGATTTTGGAAGGATGAGCCACAATTCAGTTTTAAATCCAAGAACTGAACCAGGGGTATAACTAAAACGCTGAAATTAAAGGCAAATGTGATTTCAGTTTAAAATCTTATGAATGATATAGCATAGTATATACCTACAAATGAATGTCATTGTCATAGGCACATATATGCCCCCCACCCTGTATGGCAACATATTTATGACAGACTTTGAAGTTTGATTCTTTTGAAGGTGCCCTCTTGCCCACCCATGCCCTGGTATATGTCAGGTACATCAATGACATCTTCATGACATAGACACATGCAAAGAAATTTCTAGAGCAGAGGTGGGCAAAATATGGCCTGTTGGCCTGCAGAGGGACTGTGTTCTTTTGGCTGTGGCAGGACTTTGTGGCACATTGCACCACTTCCAGGCATGCAGTGTGGTTTGGGAAGGTCTGCAGCTAGACTCCATTTCCTGGGAATGTGGCAGCAGTGGTTCTTCCTGGCTGCTGCTGCTGCTGGCCCCAGTCCCATGGAGACCAACTGGCACCCATGAAGGGAGGACCCGAGCCAGCTCTGGCCCCAGCCCTGCCAGGCCTATGCTAGGTAGGTGGACAGGGTCTCTGCAGTGCCCATTCCAGACCCACCTACCCCAGCCATGGTGACTATGTAAGCAAAACTGATCAATTTCAACCTCCGTTACCAAACAACAAATCTATTACTAAAAAGACTTTTTGAGCAGTGTGAGTCTGTTTACATGCTTTTTGCATGCAGAAATTAGTGGTAAGCATATCCAGGTTGTTTTCCATTTCGTGACACAGATTCACAATAATAAAACTATTTAGTATTTCTCAAGACATCGCATACTTTTAACCTAAACCAAAAGGTCCTAAGGACACTATATTGCTTATACTTTCTAAATGGAAAAGCACAACTCAGATGGAAAAAATTCTTCTATGTGAGAGATACATCTCATTCCAGTTTTATGGGAAGGTTTGGGTGACCTGAAATTTCCAGTGAGTAGCTCCTGACATGGATAGAACAGCTGATGCAAATGTTTATCTTAGAGTTCTAAGAAGTATTGCAAATGTGTTATTTTAGAGGTGAAAAGCATATTTGCTTCTGGCTTCTATATATTTACATTGACATTTGATAAGAAACTGAAGCTGATTCTCCTTTCATTTAAGCATTTTTCCTGGACCCATTGAATGGTAAAATTCTCATTAATTCCAATGGTGTAGGACTGGGCCCTTATTCTGATGTCAGTAAGAAATAATTGAACTTATGTCAGTAGAATTTCACCTATATTACTGTTACAGTTATGCAAAGAATCTGGCCCAAAAGATCTATCATGGCAAATTCTGTTCATAGAAGCTTGAAACTGTGTAGTACATAGTACTAATCACATACAATAAAAGTGAGTCAGAATGTAGACACAGTCCTTAAAAATAAGAAGTGGTACATAAGTGCACTATCCCAGCAGGAGAATCATGAGACATTGTTCCACAGGGACATCCACTGAGCTTCATTTTCATCTCTTGTTAGCTCTGCAAAGCTGGAGAGAGAAGACATGGAATTGGTCTCTGCTGACAAATTCTCTTCCTCTCACATTCACCCACTCCTGTGATGGCTGAAATGCATTGGCTGCCATATGCCCTCCCACTACTTCCCTTCCCTTCCCCCACCCCCACTCTCACAGGACACAGAGCACATCAGGTGGTCTGGGTGGTTCATGGCTTGGTCTGGGTAGTTCATGCATAGTGCCAGAGAGGTCCTGGCTTTCTCTGACCTGCATACCACTGGCATAGCCTGTGTCATTATTTAGCTTTTATATTTCATAAACTGATATTCAAGCCTCCAAATATACTGTAATAAAAAGAGTGGAGCAAAACCTCCTTTTCTTCAATCTCCGAAGTCTCACTATTAGGACCAGGCTTGGAAAAGGGATCCAC